>NC_045706.1:65400104-65507621 GCF_009834535.1 Camelus ferus | reverse complement strand
AATGAAGGAACAAGACAAAACCCTCAGAAAAGAATTACAAATGCTGGAGAGGCTGTGGAGAAGAGGAAACCCTCCTACACTGCTGGTGGGAATGCAGTTTGGTACAGCCACTGTGGAAAACAGTATGGATATTCCTCAAAAGACTTGGAATAGACTTACCATATGACCCAGGAATCCCACTCCTGGGCTTATATGCAGAAGGAACCCTACTTCAGGATAACACCTGCACCCCAATGTTCATAGCAGCATTATTTACAATAGCCAAGACATGGAAACAGCCTAAATGTCCATCAACAGGTGACTGGATAAAGAAGATGTGGTATATTTATATGATGGAATACTACTCAGCCATAAAAACGGACAGCATAACGCCATTTGCAGCAACATGGATGCTCCTGGAGAATGTCATTCTAAGGGAAGTAAGCCAGAAAGAGAAAGAAAAATACCATATGAGATTGCTCCTATGTGGAATCTAAAACAAACAAACAAACAAACAAACAAAGCATAAATACAGAACAGAAATAGACTCATAGACATAGAATACAGATTTGTGGTTGCCAAGGGGGTGGGGGGGGTGGGAAGAGATAGACTGGGATTTCAAAATTGTAGAATAGATAAACAAGATTATACTGTGAGGCACAGGGAAATATATACAAGATCTTATGGTAGCTCACAGAGAAAGGAATGAGATAATGACTATATATATGTTCGTGTATAATTGAAAAATTGTGCTCTACACTGGAATTTGACACAACATTGTAAAATGATTATAAATCAATAAAAAATGTTAAAAAAAAAAAAAGAATTAAATGAAGTGAAGATAAGCAATCTTCCTGATGAAGAGTTCAAGGTAATGATCATAAAGAGCTCAATGAATTTGCAAGAAGAATGAGTGAACACCATGAGAAATTAAACAAAGAACTGGAAAGTATAAAGAAGAACCAATCAGAGCTGAAGAATAAAATAACTAAACTAAAAATACACTGGGAAAAAATCAACAGATTAGATGATACAGAGGAATGGATAAGCGATCTGGAGGACAGAGTAGTGGAAATCATCCAAGTGGAACAGGAAAAAGAAGTTTAAAAATGAGGATATTTTAAGAGACCCTTGGGATGACATCAAGCATACTAACATTTACAGTAATGATGGGTCGCAGAAGGAGAAGAGACAGAGAAACAAGCAGAGAACTTAGTTGAAAAAACAATAGCTGGAAACCTCCTTAATCTGCAAAAGGAAACAGACATCCAAGTCCAGGAAAAATAGAGAATCCCAAACAAGATGATCTGAAAGAGGTCCACACCAGCACACATTATAGTTAAGATGGCAAAAATTACAGATAAAGAGATCATCTTAAAAGCAGCAAGAGAAAAATCATACAAAAGAACTCTCAAAAGGCTATCAGCTGACCTCTCAGCAGAAACACTGAAAATCAGAGCAGGTGGCATGATACAGTCAAAGTGATAAGAAGAAAAATACTACAACCAAGAATACCCAATCTGCAAAGTCATCATTCAGATCTGAAGGAGAGAGAAACAGTTTTACAGACAAGCAAGAGCTAAGAGTTCCCTTGATCATTATATAACATCCTCCTTTGTCTCTTAAAACATTCTTAACTTTAAAGCCTATTTGTCTGATATAAGTATCCCTTAACTGGCTTTCTTTTGATTTCCCTTTGCATGGAAAACCTTTTTCCATCCCCTCAATTCCAGCTGTGTGTCTTTATATCTGAAGTGAGTCCCTTGTAGGCAACATACATACAGGTCTGGTTTTTGTCACCATTCAGCCACTTTATGGCTTTTGATTGGAGCATTTAGTCTGTTTACATTTATGGTAAATACTGATATGTTTGTTCTTATTGCCATCTTAATTGTTTTAACGTTGTTTTTGTAGGTATTTTTTGTTCCTGTCTTCCTTTGTCTTTTGTGATTTGATGGCTCCTTTTAGTGTTATGTTTGAATTCCTTTTTCTTTTCTGTGTGTATAGCCATTATAGATTTTTGGTTTGTGGTTACCATGAGGTTATTATGTAGCAATTTATATATATGTCATTATATTAATTTGCTGATCTCTTACTTTCAAATGCATTTTCACAATCCTGTATTTGTACTCTCCTCCTCTCACAATTACTGATGCATTTTACATCTAGTTGTTTTGTGTATCCCTTCACTACTTATTGTGGATACAGATGATTTTAGTACTTTTGTCTTTTAACCTTCCTACTAGCTTTGTGTGTGGATGATTTCCCGCCTTTACTGTATTTTTTGCCCTTACCAATGAACTTTTTTGTTTTATAATTTTCATGTTTCTAGTTGTGGTCTTTTCATTCTTGTCTAGAGAAGTTCCTTTAACATTTGTTGTAAAGCTTATTTGGTGGTGCTGAATTCTTTTAGATTTTGCTGGTTTGTAAAGCTTTTGATCTCTCCATCAAATCTGAATGAGAGCCTCACTGGGTAGAGTATTCTTGGTTGTAGATTTTTCCCTTTCATGACTTCAAATATATCATGCCACTCCCTTCTGGCCTGAGGAGCTTCTGCTGAGAAGTCAGCTGATAGCCTTAAGGGAGTTCCTTTGTATGTTATTTGATACTTTTCCCTTGCTGCTTTAATATTCTTTCCTTAGCTTTTACTTTTGTCATTTTAATTACAATGTGTTTGGTGTGTTCCTCTTTGAATTAATCCTGTATGGGACTCTCTGTGCCTCCTAGTCTTGAATGTCTGTTTCCTTTCCCAGATTAGGAAAATTTTCAGCTATTATGTCTTCAAATATGTTCTCAGGATATGGAGAAAAGGGAATCCTCTTACACATTTGGTGGGAATGTAAACTGGTGCAGCCACTGTGTGAAAGAGTATAGAGATTTCTCAAAACACTAAAAATAGACCTACAATATGACCAACAATTCCCCAAAAACCACAAAAACATTAATTAGAAGAGATACATGCATCCCAATGACTACAGCAGCATAGTTCCAATTGCCAAGATATGGAAGCAACATAAGCATCCATCAACAGATGAATGGATAAAGGGGATGTGATACACACAAACACACACACACACACACACACACACAATGGAATACTACTCAGTCATGAAAATAAATAAAATCTTGCCATTTGCTACAACATGGATGGACATGGAGGGTATTATGCTAAGTGAAATAGGATCTGAGAGAGAAATACAAATACTGTATGATATGACTTATACATGGAATCTAAAAAATAAAACTAATGAATATAATGAAAAAGGAAATGGACTCACAGATAGAATGAACTAGTGGTTACCTGTGGTTAGAGGGAAGGGTGAGGGGCAAGACAGGGGTAGATGAGTAAGAGGTACAAACTATTGTGTATAAAATAAATAAGTTACAATGATATACTGTACAATATGGAGAATATAGCTAATATTTTATAATAACTGTATATTGAGTACAACTTTTAAGAATTTTGAATCACTATGCTATACACCTATAACATATAATACTGCACATCAACTATATCTCAAAAAATAAAGAGCTGAGTTCAACACCACTAAGCTGACTTTACCAGAGTGTTAAAGGAACTTATCTAAATGAAACAAAAAAGAACTACAAATAGAAATATGAAATTTATGAAAGGAAAATCTTATTGATAAAGGTGAACATATAGTAAAAGTAGCAGAAAGGCCACTTATAAAACTAGTCAAAGTTTAGAAAACAAAATATTCCAAAAAATTGAAGAGGAAAGAATGCTTCCAAATTCATTCTACCAGGTCAGCATCACCCTGATACCAAAATCAGACAAAAACACCACCAAAAAAATTATAGCCAATATCACTGATGAACATAGCTTCAAAAATCCTCAACAGATTGAATTAGCAAGCCAAATCCAACAATATTCTGGAAAGGATCATACACCATGATTGAGTGGGCTTTATCCCAGTGATACATGGATGGCTAAGTATCCCCAAATCAATGAACATTATATACCACTTTAACAAAATTAAGAATAAAAATCATGTGATCATCTCAATAGATTTGGAGAAAGATTTTCACAAAATTCGATACCCATTTATGACAAAAAGCCTCAATAGTGAGTGTAGAGGAAATATACCTCAACATAATAAAGGCCATAAATGACAAACACACAGCCAACATCATACTCAATGGTGAAAAGCTGAAAACATTTCCTCTAAGATCAGGAAAAAGACAAGTATGCCTGCTCTTGCCACTTTCATCCAAAGTAGTGTCAGAAGTCCTAGCCACAGTAATCAGCCAAGAAAAATAAAAGAAATCGAAATTAGAGAGAAAGAAGTAAAACTGTCACTGTTTGCAGATGACATAATACTATATATAGAAAATCCTCAAGATACCACCAAAAAACTATTAAAACTAATAAATGAATTCAATAAAGATGCAGAACATAAAATTAATATACAGAACTCTCACTGGAGTTTCTATGCACTAATAACAAACTCTCAGGAAGAGAAACTAAGAAAACAATCACATTTACAATTGCATCAAAAAGAATAAAACACCCAATCCAGGAAGTAAAATCTTGTACTCTGAAAACTATGACATTGATGAAAGAAATTGATGATGACACAAACAAATGGAAATATAAACGGTGCTCATGACTATATTACTCAAGGCAGTCTACAGATTCAGTGCAATCCCTATCAAAAAACCAATGGCATTTTCCACAGAATTAGAACAAAAATTCTAAAATTTGTAAGGAAACACAAAAGATCCTGAATAGCCAAAATAATCTTGAACAAAAAGAACAAAGCCAGAGGTATTATGCTCCCTGATTTCAAATTACATTATAAAACTATAGTAATTAAAACAATTTGGACTGGCACAAAACCAAACATACAGATTAACAGAACAGAACAGAGATCCAAGAAATAAACCCAAACTTAAATGGTAAATTAATCTATGACAAAAGAAGCAAGACTACATAATGAAATAAATATAGCTTCTTCAATAAATGATTGTGGGGAAACTAGACAGCTACATGCAAAAGACTCAAGCTGGACTACTTTCTCACAGTATACACAAAAATAAATCCAAAACAAATTAAAGACTTATATGTAAGACCTGGAACCATTCCTAGTCAGAAATATATGCCGGACACTTTTTTTTTTTTTTACATTTTTTTAAAATTGACTTACAGTCATTTTACAATGTGGACGCTTTTTGATATTGATTTTAGCAATATTTGGGGGGATGGTGAAAGAAAAGCAAAATAAACAAATGAGACTATGTTAAACACAAAAGCTTTTGCACCATAAAGGAAACTAGCAACAAAACGAAAAGGCAGCCTACACAATGGGTGAAGATACTTGCAAATCATCTATCTGATAAGAGGTTAATATCCAAAATATGCAAAGAACTCATACAATTCAACCTCGAAATATAACCCAATTAAAAAATGGTCAGAAGACCTCAATAAACATGTTTACACACAAGACATACAGATGGCCAACAGGCAAATGAAAAGATTCTCAACGTCACTAATCATCAGGGAAATGCAACTCAAAACCACAGAGATAGCAGTTCACACCTGTCAGAATGTCTGCTACCAAAGAAGCGACAAATAACAAGTGTTGACAAGGATGTGGAGAAAAGGGAACCCTCACGCGTTGTTGGTGGTAATGTAAATTGGTGTAGCCACTATGGAAAACAGTATAGACAGTCTTCAAAAACTTAAAAATAGAGCTGCCATATGATCCAGCACGTTCATCTTTGTGTATTTATCCAAAGAAAAATACTAATTTGGAAAAATATATGCACCCAATACTCATTGCAGCACTATTTACAATAGCCAAGATATGAAAGCAACCTAAGTGTCCATTGATAAATGAATAAAGAGGTGGCATGTATACATACACACACATAATAAAATACTATTGAACAGCACCCCTCCCCCAAAAAAGAACCTCACTATTTGGGATGACATGGGAGGATCTAGAGGGTATTATGTTAAGTAAAAGAAGTCAGAGAGAGAAAAGACAAATACCATACAATCTCACTTACTTATGGATCCTAAAAAACAAAACAAACAAAATATAACAAAATGAAAACAGACTCATAGATACAGAGAACAAATGGCCGTTGCCAGAGGATAGGGGTGCATGAAATAGGTAAAGGGAATTAAAATGTGCAAACCTCCAATTATAAAATAAATAAGCCATGTGGATATAATATACAGCATAAGGAATATGGTCAATAATATTGTAATAATTTTATATGGGGACAGATGGTTACTAGATTTATCATGGTAATCATTTTATAATGTATGCAAATGTCACATCACTATGTAGGCACACCTGAAACTAATGTAATATTATATGTCAAGTATATTTCAACAAAAAATTAAAGACAAAAATTTATGAAATTTGATGACTGTCATTAACAATTTTCTTTCCTCTTGGAGATACCTCTTTCATCTGAAAGCTGATGCTAAAAGTAAATCAAGTGATAATTTCTTTTTAAAGGTCCTGCTCTTTGGGGCTTGATCCTCACTCCCTTTTGGAAGAGGAAGAGCTTGGTTCTGGAATGGATAAGGAAGACTATTTAGGCCTCCTGTGGCATTATATACCTGTGACACAGAGAGCAGAGAAACCTTTTCTCAGTAAATGAATGTGGGAAGTGAGGAACAGACTGATAGTGTGGAAAGAAGGGCAAATGGGGATCAGAGCTGACTACGCATACTCAGACACTGGTACATTTCAGAATTATATGGTGGCTCGTTAAAATATATGTACCATATATATATATGCATGCCAAGACACACCCCAGAAGTAAGCCTGACTGAATAAGCCTGAGGAGGTCTCGAGAGTCTGTATTTCAACAAGCTCACAGGTAATTCTGATGCAGACTTAGGTTAAACATAATCTGGACCCCAATTCCCCACACCCCCTTAAAGTAATACACTGTATAGTATCCCTTCATCAAATTGGTTTCCCCTATGTATAGATGTTTTCTTGGAATAATAATGAGAAACTGACTGGAGATGAACAAGCCTCCAGAGAAAAGCTGTTTGTCAGATACAAACTCTATGTGAGGTACATTCCACCTTTAATCACTGCAGCAGCAAACAACCTCAAGAAGACAAAGGAGGACAAAGTACTAAACAGAACTCAGAAAATCCAACACAAATACTGGGTTACACCGACCACACCCCTCCTTCCTTTAGCCAAAACAGCAGAAATTTCATTTACTGAGGTCATCCTGGTATTATACTGTTGACTATAGAAATATCAGGGAAGCCTATTTCAGCATTTGCACTGGGAAGAGGCAAAAGTCTATTCCTTGCATTTTTGTCACTCTGAGGGGTCTCATATGTGACCAAAATGGTTGCTATCCTGGATCTAGAAGATTTGTTGCTTTTAACTATGCTGTTGTCAAGATTCTGTGAGAGGAAATCTATTTTAGTTGATTCCTATGGTAACATATGCTGGTCTATCTGTACTCTAGCCTGTGACCTCATCAGTCTCTCTACGGAGAGGGGCAGGGGACCTTTGTTACTGTATCCTTTGGTTTCAAATATTAAATTGTCCTGTATTGGCTGGTATAAATTTTTAGTTTTCATTTAACTGGTCTTTTGCCCTGTCCTGATGAAACATATTTGTCAAGTGTTTGGTGTGTAAATAAGGTGTGTATGTTTCTAGAATACATTCAGTGGAATAGAATAATTCCTATGTGACACATGGCGTTTTGAGCAGGAAGAGATTTCCAGGGGATTAAAAATACGTTGTAAAAGCTGCTTTCAAGTACTTTATGATGTATGCCAGCATTGTCGAGTCAACTTACTAAAACTGGGCTTGCTTTAGAGTCTGCCTAAGAGTAGAACATGGCTTTATCAGCTCAGACCACACTAAATCACCACATATTTATCTCTATAATATAGAGCATACATTCTGGCAATCAAATGATTTATCAATTGATAAATATCTTCTATGTAACATATATGTTGCTGATTTTGCTGGACAAAAGTAACATGTCTATTGATATTGCATTGTTCACTGTGGCTCATGAATGCTGTCTGAGTCACTGTAATGGAATTAAAATCAAAAGTCATTGGTGACTCTTGCAAGGGTAAAGACGATTTTAATTGATGGTAAGTACCCCTCTAGCTCCTTCAAAACCTTTTGCTTGTGGGGGTTTCGAGTCACCCATCTGCCTGGACACCATGGCCAGCGTAGGAGGGGGTGCTGCTGGGGCAGGAGCCAAGGCCACCACATCGCTGCTCGGGGTATTAGCAGTCACTCTGGTCACTGGGTCAGCTTTCTCTCTGAGACCGCTCTTCTCTTCCATGGCCTTCGGGCTCTCAACTACTGGAGACGTCTTCGCAGGAAGCATTGAGCTCAACGTGGAGACATCGTCTCTTTCCTCCTCAGACTCAGCCTTGCGTTTTACAGCCAATGTC
Organism: Camelus ferus; assembly: GCF_009834535.1. NCBI lineage: Eukaryota > Metazoa > Chordata > Mammalia > Artiodactyla > Camelidae > Camelus > Camelus ferus. The sequence continues at coordinate 65,499,214 of NC_045706.1, read as the reverse complement.
TGGGGTTTACCTGGCAGGTGCACAGGCTGCATGTAGAAGGCGGCAGGGACCTGGGCTACAACATGGGAGGAGGTGGTCGCCCCACCCTTGACCACATGTGCCACATCATCGAAGGCTTCGTTATCCAGGAAGGATCAGAACCTTTTCCGGTGGGTTGTTCTCAGTTATTGAAGGAGCCGGAGAAGCCACTGCAGACTGGCCTCACCACAGGGCTGAACGAGAATCAGGTAGGTGGCCCCTTAGGGGGGACAGCCCGTCTGCTGAGCTCGACAAGAAGGCGGCCCTCCTTAAGTGTGAGCACTGCGGGAAGTACGCCCCTGCAGAGCAGTTTCGCGGCTCCAAGAGATTCTGCTCCATGACTTGTGCCAAGAGGTACAATGTGAGCTGTAGCCACCAGTTCCGGCTGAAGAGGAAAAAAATGAGAGTTTCAGGAAGCCAACTATGCTCGTGTTCGCCGGCGCGGACCCCGCCGCAGCTCCTCCGACATCGCCCGAGCCAAGATCCAGGGCAACCGCCACCGGGGTCAAGAGGACTCCAGCCGGGGTTCAGATAATTCCAGTTATCATGAAGCACTCTCTCCAACATCTCCTGGGCCTTTATCCGTGAGAGCGGGCCATGGAGAGCGTGACCTGGGGAACCCCAATACAGCTCCGCCCACGCCAGAATTACACGGCATCAACCCTGTGTTCCTGTCCAGTAACCCTAGCCGCTGGAGCGTGGAGGAGGTGTATGAGTTCATCGCTTCCCTGCAAGGCTGCCAAGAGATCGCAGAGGAGTTTCGTTCCCAGGAGATTGACAGACAGGCCCTCTTATTACTTAAAGAGGAACATCTCATGAGTGCCATGAACATCAAGCTGGGCCCGGCCCTCAAGATCTGCGCCAAGATAAATGTCCTCAAGGAGACCTAAGGTGGCCCTCTTGCACAAACCAGCCCAAGGCAGACACTCCCCACTGTCCAGGTTATGACCTGGTGCCAGCAGACTTCACAGGGAAGAAAGAGCTGTTCCAATTATGTAAACCTTCCGTAGAGTGGATTACTGAGACGGGGAAGAACAGTGCAAGGCTTGGTCGCTGGTGCTACATGGCGGCAGCTCTGACATTTCTCTGGGTTCTACTTTGTTTTTTAAAATCTGTGCCATTCTCACCTCCCCTGATCCAGTCTTTACAAAAGAGGCAGTCTGGAGGACTAGGACTGCTCACCCTTATCCCAGAGCGGGGTGTCTAGCCAGGGTCTCGGTCCTCCAGGAGGAGGAGTGTATGGTGCCGGGGGCCAGGAGGTGGCTGGGATGTAGGTGTGCCTCAGCCGCGGGGGAGGCAGGGTTTTTCCAGCTTGTGTGACACAAGTAGCAGGATCCGGTGCCCCCTCTTCCCTCTGGATTGTCTGCCTGTAGCCGTGGCCGAGTTGTGCTGTCCCTCCCTTAGTACTGAACGTTCTCTCCTGCGTCCGTGGCAGGGTCACCAGCCAGGACAGAGACTTGGCTGGCACCATCCTGATTAGCTGCAGGGACTGTTTGGCACACACGTGGCGGTTGCCATCCTTTCTGCATCCCCTGCTCCCTTCCAGTTTATCTGTTGTCTTCTGCCCTCCCTTTCCCATTCCTACTCTGCTCTGTCCTATAGCTTTATGAAGCAGGAGCGCGTGAGGTCAGGTGTAGAAGTACCTGCCTTAGGCGCTATTCCTTATACAACAAAAAATGTTAAATATTTTTTTTCCCTCCTCAGTAAAAGGATGAAAATTGAAAAAAAAAGAAACAAAAAAAAAAAACCTTTTGCTTTCCATGGGCAAAGTAATAGTAATTTATTCTTTCTTTTTGAAAACCAGTGGAACACTCTTATTTCTCTTAAACACATTTTCTTCTCTGCTTGGCAGCCTTAATCTGTGACTGCTTCTTTTGACTCATGGTTTAGCCTTGACATTACCACCATCGTTTCTACTGTAGGTTACACATCTGGTTTTAAAGAATAAAGAGCCTTTGATCATCTCTCAGTGGGAGTACAGTCAGTTCCTCCAAGCAACCCTCTGCTTGCTGGCCTCTTCAGGCAGCCTCTTAATATTTTTCAGGCATTAAACACAAGTCTACTGTGTCCCTCAAGCTTCGTCGGGAGGAACTCTTAAACTGAATTTCATTGTTTTATTGTTAATAATAATATTGGCATCTTAATTTTGAAACTATTCAAAACCAAACTGGCTTAAACTGAAGTCTCAAACTGAAGTTCAGTCCCTCATAGCTTCCCTCTGGACACTAAGTTGAAAGTCTCCCATCCTAGAAACTATTTGTAAATGATGCAACCAACAAGGGATTCATTTCCAAAATATATAAACAACACTTACAGCTCAATATCAAAAAATCAAACAACCCAATCAAAAAATGAGCAGAAGAACTAAACAGATATTTCTCCAAAAAGATATACAGACAGCCAAGAAGCACACGAAAACATGCTCAACATCGCTAATTATAAAAGAAAAGTAAATTAAAACTACAACGAGATATCACCTCACACCAGTCAGAATGGCCATCATAAAAAGTCTACAAATAATGAATGCTGGAGAGGATTTGGAGAAAAAGGAACCCGCCTGCTCTACTGGTGAGAATGTAAATTGGTGCAGCCACTGTGGAGAACACTATGGAGGTTTCTTAGAAAACGAAACACAGAGTTACCATATGATCCAGCAGTCCCATTCCTGGGCATATGTCCATACAGAACTCTAATTTGAAAAGATACATGCACCCAAACGTTCACAGCAGCACTATTTCTAATAGCCAAGACATGGAAACAGCCTAAATGTCCAGCAATAGATGAGTGGATAAAGAAGTGGTAGTATATACATACACTATGGAATATCAGCCATAAAAAAGAATGAAATAATGCCATTTGCAGCAACATGGATGGACCTAGAGATCATCAAATTAAGTGAAATAAGTCAGATAAAGACAAATATCAAATGATATCACTTACATGTGGAATCTAAAAAAATGATACAAATAAACTTATTTACAAAACCAAAATAGACTCACAGATACAGAAAATAAATTTACAGATACCAAAGGGGAAAGAGGGAGAGAGGGATAAATTAGGAGTCTGAGATTAACAAATACACACTAGTATATATAAAACAGATAAAAATAAGGACCTACTTACAGCACAGGGAACTATATTCAGTATCATATAATAACCTGTAATGAAAAATAACCTGAAAAAGAATATATGTATATGAATCACTTTGCTGTACACTTGAAATTAACACAACATTGTAAATCAACTATACTTCAATTAAAAATAAAATAAAATAAAATAAAGGAAAAAACAAACAAACAAACAAAAAGGCCCCCATCCTGAGTGCTGGGGCTGGGAGATGGTTTCACTATTCAAGTAAGTTCGCTTGTTCTTTGCCACCCCTATTGCAGCACTTATCATGATGTATAATTGTCTATTTGTGTGTCTGTCTACCCTACTAAACTGCCAGCACTCTGAGGACAGAAACTTCATCTGCCTTGTTCACCACTGTTTCTGGCAAATAGTTCATGCATTCTCAGTGGGGGTGATACCACTCCTAAGGGGGTGAAAAAAAATCTTAGACAATGAATGGCTTAACCACACCCACCCCCAAGGGTCAAAATCCATAAACAAATACACAGTATATCCAAGGTACTAAAATTTCATGGGAGAGGAGTACAATTGGTGGGGAGTGTTGATAATGAGAAAAGGTTGACAAACATTGATCTAGCACAACATAGACAACAATAAGTATGGGTTAACTACACACAGGAATGAATGAATGACCCTTGCCTCTGTAATTTTCCCTTGTGGTATCCCTTGGCAGTGTTTCATGAGGCCAGTGCTCATTCATTCACTAGCACCACCTCCTACTTCTATACACAACCATGAGTTTGGTGTGATTCTTTCAATAGCATTAAGCAAACATGCAACAGCCTTTTTATCTGTTATTCTAGGTAGAGTTAGTTCATAACATCTTTTTATAAGTGTCTCCCATTTAGTGTCTTTTTTTCTCAAGAATATAAAGTCTTTCAACCATGTTGGCTTATGGTTATAATAAAGTTTATTATAGCCTATCTCACCCTCTGAAAACAACCAATTCACTAATAGACTTGAAAATTCAGATACGGAGTTGACTCTTTGTTAGCACAGCCGTATAAATTAATTTTTTGAAAACAAAAAGTGCTTAAGCAGTGAATATATGTACATGTGTGTGAATATATATATCATAGGTTCTTATAAATATTTATTTATGTAATCTGTAGGTAAAGTTTGGGCTGATATACTCATGGAAATATGTAACTGTTAAAAATAAGCAGCAGTCATAAAGTGGTACATCAATAATGTTATATTTCAAATAGCATTTGGAGAATAAAATTATCAATGATTTGACAAAATATTACATAATTACATATTTCTTAGACGCTAAATTTCAACAAATAGAGTCCAGTGCAAACCAATTTTTAAACACATGTTGTTTTAAAAACAGAGAAAGAATGGCAAATGATATCTAAACTACATATAGTATTTTTTTGACATGTGACAGTGCTTTGTATGAATGATCTTATTCATTTTGAAATATCACAATCATCTTGGAAAAATATTATTAGCCTTTATTTTATAAGTTGATAAATTATGAGTCTAAAAAATTAAGTGATTTTCCTAAGGTCACACTGTGAATGAGTAGGAAAAGTAGATTAAAATTTAAGCACCTGGTAAGTTCCTTCTATGCTTTCTTACCTCAGAAGTGAATCTTCCATTGTAGAAAACTGGTATAATTTCTTCCATAAATGTTTGATAGAATTTATCAGCGTACCTATCTGGACCTGCTACTTTCTATTTTGGAATAAAACCAGTTCTTGACTTAAATTTTTCAGAAAAAGATTTTAAAGAATAGAAAATGTGTTTTAGATTTCCTTTTCTTCCTATTAATCATCACCCAACCTAGATTATATAAAGATTATAGAGCTGCACTATCCAAAATTGTAGCCACTGGTCACTGTGGTTATTTAAATTTAAATGAATTAAAATTAATAAAATTTAAATTCTGTTATTTAGTCACACTAGTAACATTTCAAATGTTCAATAGACAAATGCGCCTAGTGGTTACCATATTGAAGAGCACAGATATTAAATATTTCATCATCACAGAAAATTCTACTGGACAGCACTTGTCTAGAGACTGAGATGAGGGTGAAAAAGAGAGCTTGGAGATTTAATAACAGAGTGAGGACTTAGGATGAGTCCCTGAGAAAATGCTTGAACCCACCTCCCACGGGAGTGGACAAGTGAACTGAGAACTGAAGGGTCCTATACTTCAATCACAGCTGGTCTTTAGAGATCAGCAAAATTCTAGAACTTTCCATACCTTAGCATAGCACAGAAGCAACAGAATGATAATGACGCAGGGTGTTATCTTGGCAGATAGGCCTGGGACAATCTCATGAATATGCCATGTGTGTTGGTATGGCCCAGGCAGTACTCAAATGTTATTTCTTCTAGGCCTTAAGGTAGGACAGGTATAATTAAGAGTTTCCTACCATTCCAAGAAAAGATCAAATTACCTGAGAGAGGGTGACCTTGAGAGGTTTGGTGGTTGGGGAAAAAAGATGCAACTGTAGAGATTAATGGCTGACAATTGCTCAGCATCAACTAATTCAACAAATGCCTGCAAAGACAGATGATAGTGACAAAAACCAGGTGCCACCTTCGAATCTAGTGTTAGGACAACTGTAATTTTCATTAGAACAGTGAAGCATGAACATTTTGATATTTCATGTGCAGTCGGTATTTTAATGAAGAATCCTTACCCCAGAAGTGGTCAGTAGGCATCATATCAGAAAAATCACTATCCAGAGGTGATTATTATGAACACTTCAGCTATCGTTATCTCTGATCACACCAGATATTTAGCTAATTATCAGACTGTCAAAAATGGGTTTTCATTAGTGAAATTAGTGGTTTATTAATAGCATGCAGACTGTTAGAAATATACTTTCCTTGGTGACAGTAAATCTATTACAGAATATGGACTGAATGAAATGTTTTAGATACATTCTTAGCCTTGCCTGCTTAGATTCATTTTGGTAACAGCTTGAAGTAAATGCTCTGCAAGACATCTGAACAAATTTGGTCCCGGCTTCCATAGGTTAGATTAATCAGAATTGTTTATAAAGTGGCAAACTCATGGGAAAATTCACCAGAAACCAAGATAGTGTAGAAATGAGGGGTGGATATTATTTGGACTTAATTTTCAGGTTTCTGCTGACTTTGAGCAGAGGCATGGACTGTCCTTGTTTTGGACTACCTTTTCAAGGCTTATTGTATTGTGAACAGCCCAGGAAATAGAGATGGATTTCCTCCTTGGGCAGTTAGCAAATCTTTTGTCTTCTATTTTTTAATAGCAGGAGTTGGAAAACAATGGCCGATGGGCTTAATTCAGCCTGCAGCCTATTTTTGAATGTCTTATGAATTAAACTGTTTCTTAAATTGTTATAAAACAAACAAAAAGTTAAGAAGCATATGCAATAGAGATTATATTTGGCCAAGAAAACCTAAAATACTTACTCTTTGGCCCTTTACTTACTATAGTGTCTCTACAAAAAGTTTGCCAATCCTTGACTTAACAACTTTGAAAGATAAAGACAGGATCTCTTTCCAGAGCATAAAGTACTCAGGCTTACCATTTAGTATAAAAGATTCAGAGTTATTTAAGCTCAGGTTTACCCCCCTGCAATGTACCTAACTGAGTAACATGTATTATCTGACCCTGTGCACATTGCCTGTGAGAACCAGGACTCAGAACCAGTGTAAATGCTGATACTCTGGCTATTGTGAGTACTGACTGTCTGTTGCCTCTGATCCAAGAGTTTCATGTCTTCTGCCATTTCACAAAACTATGGTAGATAAACATGTGAGCTCCAAAGTAGGGTAAACCTCAGATCCTTCGCAGTCCTTGACACCTGTTGTCAATGGAAAAGATCATGGAATCCTGCCCCTGGAAGATTATCACATATGCCTTTAAGGCACATTTTATGTAAGGTGGCGTTTGGGACACATTGAGTAATAAAGAAGAGAACTGGGACTCCATAGAGATTGCAAAACAGGTTTATGAACTGTTTGTACTGACTAATAAAGATTTGTTTAACAGATCTCTCCCTCTGTGTGTGTGTGTGTGTGTGTTCATATGTGTGTGGTGTATATATATATATGGTAGAAGCTGGTCTGAGATTTATTCTCTTTTGAACCTTGGAGTTAAATTTCATGGAAGACTATCAGCATCCACAGAGAATAATCTGACTCAGATCAACTTGTAATACCGTGGCACCTTATAAACCTCCTATGATGGAGGTGCAACTCTGGGAAAAATTTCAAACAGGAAAAGGCTAAAATGAGTGGAAGAACAGTTCTGCAACATTAATTTGCCTGGTTTTACAAGCAGATAAAAATGAGCCCCCTTGCAGGAGGAGTCACAGCCTGACTAAAGAGAAGCCACATCCAGGGTGAGGAGGGATGACAAGGGCCAGAAATGGGGAAACAAGATGTGGAGAGGAAGTCAAGCCTTAGAGATACATACACCTGTTTCTAGTACGGTGATGGCTTGGAGTCACTTATAAATGGTAGTGGTAATAGCAGTAGCAGGAGCTGCAGTCACACTAAACAGGAAGTTGCTGGTGATGACTGTTGTTAAGGTTTGAAAATATCTTCCATTGGCTTGTATGTACCAATCACAAGGCAGCATGAAGATAATGCTGGCCACATTTTCAGTGACAAAAATCAGGTGGAAGATACCAGAGACTTTCATGCTAGTGTGTTTCAGTAGTGAAAACAGATACTGGATACATTGACTTTGGATAAGTGTGCACCATGTCTGTGACTCTGATATTGTGAATTAGATGACTTTCCAGGTGCATCATATTGAGTATTTAGGGCTTAATCCTGCAGTGCTGTCCTTTTAAGAAATGGCTGAAGTCTGGAAGAGCATCATGATACACTCAGTGCATGGATCCTTCTGCTGAGTTACCATGTGGCCAAGACTGTCACATGCTTAGCTGCAGAGAAGTAAAATATCAATTTCAACATGCAGTAAGGGAAAACATCCATTTGGGAAAAGCCAAATAGTCTTCTAAGGCTAATGTATATTACTTTGTATATTAATACACAATGTATATTAACTGCCACATTTGTTCATAAAACATAAGACAATGTTTTCATTTAATTTCACTTAAATCAAAACATGAAAGTAACATTAAGAAGTTTTTGAAACCAAAAAAAAAAAAAAAAAATCAGTGTGAGAGGTTAAGTGCACCGATATGGTCATGGTTAATAAATAGTTTAGCCTTTCCATTCTCTTATTTTTTTTCACAAATCTTAAAAATGATTTCTATCTTCAAGTTGGGGACCCACTGTAAACTTGAGAACACAATGCAACAGTTTCTCTCTCTCCCACCGCCCCTTCATTTCATAGCTACATACATAAATGCACCCCAGGTGCAAAAAGTTAAACACAAGAGGAAAGCTAATTTCTTAGAAAAATCCAGATTCTAAGATTAAGATTTTGGACTGCCTCCAAAGTATATTCATATGAAGATGTGAGATTTTCATTTGTTTGTTTTTGCTTCTGTATAGGGAACTCTCAGGATATTAATAAATACTGAATGAAACTCACTGTTCTTCAGCTGTGAATCTGATAATGCTAGATTGAGGCATCTGAGGGAATTCTGTCTCTCTGCCACCATTAACCTGATGTGCTGAATCTTCACTACCCCATCCTAGGCTGCAGTTGAATGAAGAAAGCCTGCAGCCCTGTATCTTCTGTCTTTGGTAATAATAAAATGAGATGAAACATTTCCCTTGTCAGCTGAGTTCCCTGTACACTCAGCTGCAAATCCTTGCTTCTGTACTGTGGTTTCCAGATAATAGTTCTAAATAAAAGGACAGTAAATGTGGAAATGGAAGGCACTGTTTGAAGGCTTTGTAGTGTCTTTGAGTTTGGAAGGGATACTATCATGGATACATTGGCTGAGCTGCCTTACTTCACAGGTGAAGTCACTCAAGTCTCAAATGCTTGAGACTTTGCCCAAGGACCTCACAAGTAGTCAATCCAGAGATCTAGCAAAGAACCCAACTCTTTTGCTTCATAATTTAGAATTCTGCCACTTGTGTCACTACGATGCAAAAAAACAAACTAAAATTTGTCATTGTAAAATAATCAAACCCTCTCTTGAAAAAGGTTAAGAAAAATGCAATAGAAAAGAAAAGCTTTAAAGTGTCAGGTACCAGGCATCACGCTTCCAGGGAGCTTCTCTGACCACCTCTCTGCCCCATAGTCGCCCCTACTTCTGGTCTTAGGTGATCTTCCCCTACCTCTCCTCTCCAGCAGTATTTAGTTTTTTATACCCTCACACATAGTGTAATAGCCATTTGTTCACAAGTCTATTCTCTCCACTAGATGTTAAATTCATTGAGAATACAATAATTTTTTTAAAGTTTTGTTAGATGAATAGTGAATACAAAATTATGTTTATATAATTTTATTTTTCTATTTCAAACAACAAGGATAAATATGTTTATATAATTTTATTTTTCTATTTCAAACAACAAGGATAATAATGATAGCCTTGTTAGATGGCTGTGAAGTCTAAATATTATGCAATGATATACATGAGGTGTTTCCCATAGGGCACTTAACTTGTCAAGTTACGTATCAGTAGCTCAATAACATGTATTAAGTGCTTACTCACTCTTCTCTTGAAACTGTCAGAAAGTGTTATAATCCTTCCACATGCTAATGATCGCACTTTTAGTATCCATTGATTAAGAAGAGATAAATGGATGGATGGATTTTCAGCGGCCTGACTTTGCAAGTCTACAACCTCCCAAGGGTCCCTGAGGCCACAGGTTGGAGAAATGGTGAACTTTAGATTGTTTCAATACCTGCAGTGAGTCTTATAATCTATCATGAGAGTCATTACAATGGAGCAAAATAACCACAACACAAGTAAAACACAAAGGTCTAAGAGCAAGAGAAGAAAAGACAAGAGAAGAAAAACAGCAGGTCTTCATTGCTTCCTACTTTTAAAAACGCCCACTGCTTCATAGGCTGCTGCCGGCAGGCAGCTATTTGACCGCCGTCAGCTCCTTTCACCACAAAGGTGTCCACTATTCTAAGCAGCATAAAAGAAAACACACACACACACACACACACACACACACACACACACACACACACACAGAGACAGCAGCTCAAGGAGGCTATTTTTAAAGAAAAATAGACAACATAACAGCCTTATGTTTCTTAAGAGCTTGAAGAATTCTGGCTAGAATTCTCTCTCTCTCACTCTCTCTCTCTTAACCTACTTTATTAGTAAGGACTGTCTTGATATCAAGTGATGGAAATCCAATCTGAATAAATTAAACAAACAAGAAAAAAAAATGGAGGTAGGTGTAAAGATTTAATTGGCTTACTGAAAAGTCCAAAGGTAGGACAGGTTCAGGCAACTCTGGATCCAGGAACTTGGAAGGAAAGAAGGAAGGAAGGAAGGAAAGAAAGAAGGCAGGCAGGCAGGCAAGAAGGCAGGCAGGCAAGAAGGCAGGCAGGCAGGCACCAAGTTTCAGTTTCTCCCTCTGGGTTTCTCCACAGTAGGAATCACTGTCAACTAGGCTCTCCCCTCGTGTAAAGAAGGTTAGCGAGAACTCTAGAGAATAACCCCACAGAAAATGAGGCTCTTTTTCCTAGTGGTTCTCACAAAATTCTGTGATTGGCAATCGGGTTTGTGTATGCTACGTCTGAGACATTCACAGTGGTATGGGTTCCGTATGCGATGACCAGCCTTTTTGGTTTACTCAGGACTGTCCTAGTTTTAGCTTTGCAAGTCCTTGCCCCAGGGAACCTCGATCAATTTGGGATGGTTGGTCACACAGACCATTGAGGAAGGGGTTGTTTCCAAACTACAGGGGCTGAGGGTGGGCCACTAACAGGCGTTAAGTGCTAAGCAGCGGGAAATGTCCCCTACATCTACATATGAACTACAGAGCTGTTCTGACCAGTACAGTGGCCTGTGTGCCCATTAATCACTCAGAGTGTGGTCATCTGCATTGTAGTCCAAAGGTAGGTCTGAATTGAGATGCCCATTAAGTGTGAAATATACACCTAATTTCAAAAAACTAGTATGAAAAATGAATGTTAAGTGTCTTAATAATTTTGTATTTCTATGTTGAAATAGTAATGTTTTAGATATGTTGTTAAAATATATTGTTCTTTTTACTTTTTTAATGTGGCTTTTAGAAAATTTTACATTATATGAGGCTCACATTGCATTTCTATTGGATAGAAATAAGAAATGGACTGCTATAAGATTTTTAACAACATAATGATGTGTTTATGTCATGCATAGGTGGGGACATAGTAAAAAGATGCTTTGAATGTACAGGCATCTTAACCAACAAATGATAGATAAATTAGAGATCAGGCCCACAAACAATGGGAGATAAAGAAGTCAAATCAAGACTGAATTCATTCACTCAATCATTCCTGCCTTCGTTTGTGTGAGGCTCACATTAAGTCCTGAGACTTCAGGCCCAAATAAGAAAAGAGGTTTGTCCTTCAGAAGCCTACAGACCAGGGAGGGAAAGAGGAAAGTATTTGAAAAATTAAAATTAAAAAAAATTTTTAAATGCAAAATCATGTATGTAATATGATAGACCCCAGCATTCATGGTCTGTATTGATTTAATTGATTTTATCATCCAAGTCATTTTTAGTGTCTTCAGCCCATACTCTATATTTTCTCCATTGCATGCCAAGCTCCTTGTGACTAGGAATTTGCACTAATAAACTGCATGCAACCAAATACATTTGTTTCAATGATCTCTTCTCACTTACTGATCAAATATCCCTTCTCTAACTGACTCTCACAGGAAGCAGGTTAGCCCAGTGAAACCTAGTGGGCTTAGGTTCAAGTGTTGCCAGTGCTGCTTGTCAACTCCCTTACCTAGGGAAAAGTTTTAATCTCTCTGTGCCTCATTTTCCACCAACAACATTGAGGAAAAAAGACCCTGAATGACTCTTTGAAAACACATACACACGCATCTTTGCTTGCAATGTAACTTATTATTATTAATCATCTGAAAATACAGAATGCTTACAAACACTCCAACTTACTGTAATTGTACTCCCATAGTACAACAATTTTCAACCACTGGGAGGGTTCTGGAGACTAGCAATTGGATTCCCTCTAAACATTCTTGAGAATGTTTATTTGAAAAGATTACCTTATTTTCCTTCGGGATGAAATCATGGTCACTGCAGAGAGAGATGATTTGGAAAGATGGCAAGCAGTTCCTGAAGATTCCTCAGAGACTGCCCTTGTTAAGTGAATAGACCCACAAGAAAACAAAATGTATTCTAGCCCACACACGTTAGTGACATTTTTCAAACACCTAGATTAGAGAAGGTAGATAGTACAAATAACATATTTGTTGGAGAGGGTGAAGAAATCACAAACTTGCTCGGCTAAACACAATTAAATGCATACTTAACCGGCAGATTGCGACAGTTCCCCTTGGGCCCTCACGGACAACCTTGACTCCAGCTGTAAATTAGGTTGCAAAACTTCCTTGTCAGAGAGCTCACCCTGTTAGGAGAGCTCTGAATCCGCAAGGACAGAAAAATCAATGTGACAGAAAAACAGTTGCTTGTGTCAGGACTAACCGAGGAGAGAGAGGGCTTTCAATTAATCATGATTTAGGGTTGCTGGCAAAACAGTGCAAAGGCACATTCCTCTGGCATCTCTGAAAAAGGACAAAAGGAGCCTGGAGCACTCTGTGCATGCTACCCACAGACCCTGCCCTGCCTCTATAAACACGATTCAGTGTTTACTGTGGGAGAAGCCAAGCCTTGCTGATCTTGTGTAAACAGATAAAATGCATCAAAATCTACAAGATTTCAGCTGAGGAAATTATGTACAGTATCTCTCTATGTGTAGTGTGAAAATAAACGAAAGTTTCATCTTCTCTCCTAGAACCTGTGAACTGAGTTCAATAAGCTGGGAGGAGGATTTCAGGCTATAGATGAATAAATTTTGATTCCCCACAAAAGCAAAAAGCCAGCATGAGCTTCTTAACTGGAAAGGGGTCCAACACCACCTTCTGGAGATACCTGTTTTCATTCCTCACCTACCTTCAACAATGAGAGCATCTATATGAAGGCAACTACTTCATGCCTGGCTTTCCTCTGTGGCTTTAAAGCTGTCACAGAAGACCTACTAAGGCTACTATTAAGCTACCACCATTAGATGGCACCTGTGAGGCAGCACGCCCCCCACCGGTAGAGGTGAGCCCTGCCTCTGCTGTCAATCTCTGCTGGCCAAACAAGGCCACTTCCATTCGGAGCCTGTCTGCCTCCATTACCAACTTAGGTAGTTGGATCTTTGCGTTAGAGACAATGACAACCTGGTCAGCTGACTTCAGACTGCCTTTGCTCTGGTGCCAGGTCCCATACCTTTCTCGTTCAACGGATATCACCCAACCCTGAACAAAGGAGGAAAAATGCACTCTCTTCTTTAATGTGCTGCTAACTATAGGGGTGGGCAAACCTGGGATTCACTGAGGACCAGTGTCCAGGGTGGAGGCATGTCCAGAGATAGAAGAGAACTTGATCTTTAGCCCTTTTGGTGAACCTTAGTCTTGCATTAGAAGCCAAGTCAGTGAGCGCAATTCATTTATTTCCACTGTCATCTCCAACTAACAGGACCAGGATTTTGCAGGTCTTTAGAAAATCATTGGCTTCAACTATGTCAGTTGTCTGTCATGAAGACACAACAGTTATTCCTCAGTTCTCTACTCTGTAAATGGAGAGATATCCAGTGAAGATCTAATAACATCAGACCTTATTTTAAAAATGTTCCTTTGGCTTCATTTTATAGTGTCATCACTATCACCAGAGAACAGTAACAAGGCAAAAGTACTATACAAGAGAATGATGTAGATTCTGTTCTTGCCCACTAGGGCTCATGTGTAAATCAGAGAGCAATTCATCTATGCAAATGTGATCAGCATGTAGAATGAAAGAAAACAAATAATAAATCAGTAGAAATTTGAAGTATAAGCATCTATGGAAAACTAAGTTGTAGGGATATATACTATAAGTAAATATGATGACTGTAAGATTTTTTTAAAGTGAATTTTTGAAATTTATTTCAGAATAAGGAGAAGAGGTTTATATGGCTCTGCTGCTCCACACCTTCAGTGGTCGTGAAGCTGCACTAGAAACATGGCCAGGTAACCAACACATGGCTGCTTTTGGAGTAGACTTTTTAGTCATCATTGTATATCAAGCAGCTTTCAAAAACAAAACCATTCCTTTTTTTTTTTTTTTTTGGAAAGCAGTATGTACAGCCATCAGTGTAGTCTTTGAAAAGCAAGAACAGTCTTCATATGTACCAAGGGAAATCACTAAGAAAGGTTGCAAACACTCCCTCTCTGGAGATCTTTATAAATAGGATAAATTTTCACCTGTTTTATGTGGCTTTCTCTGAGAGCAGATAATAGGCAAAGAAATCATTTCAAAATCCTTGTTAGTTCTCTTATTCATGGCTTATTTTCCAGTCATTCTATCTTTTTGCCTTTTCCCCATTTTGCACTCAACACCCTTGAGGAAGGACAATCAGAAAGGATGAAGTAAATAGACTTCAGGGTTCCTGATAGGATGGTGACAATAGAATAATTAATAAATATTTGACCCTTTCTATATTTCAAGACAACTTGGTACTCTACTTGAGTTTTCAAAAGGAGACAAAAAAAAAATGTTGCAGTGTTCCTATCTAGATGAAATCAAGAGCCAAGTTTATAAAGAAATTTCCAGGTACCAAGTCCTATGCTGAGCATTTTACATGAATGATCTTATTCAGTCTAACAACAACACTTTGACACAGACATTTTATTATTCTCATTTTACAGATGAAAAGACAGAGTCTTAGAAAGATTGTCTTGCACAAACTAACAGAACTAGGACGTGATGAAGCTAAGATTGTATTCATTTCCAATGGTAGTTGTAAAAAATTATAACAAACTTGGTAGCTTAAAATAACACAAATTTATTCTTGTACAATTTTGGGGATCAGAAAGGTAAAATCAGTCTCAGTGGGCTAAAATCAAAAGGTTAGCAAGGCTGGTTCCTTCTGGAGGTTCAAGGGAAACTCTTTCTTTATCTACTTCCAAATTGATGCTGTCCTCATTCCTTGGCTCATGGCCCTGAATCACATTATCTTTTCTCTCCCTGTTTCACAGCACATTACCTTCTCCTCTTTATCAATTTTTCCTCAGATTCCCACTTATGAGAACATCAGTGATTACATTTAGATCTTACCTGGATAATCCAGGAAAATCTCCCCATCTCAAAATCCCTAGCTTAATTCCATCTGCAAAATCTCTTTTGCTATATAAGACAGCATTCATGGATTCCAAAGATTAGGACCCAGATCTCTTTGGGAGCCATATTCAGCCACCATAATTAGCTTTCAAACTATCTCCCACTTTCTTAAGCAGCCTTCTTCCTAGATGAGTAGTTGCAATCAGGAAATTGAATGCTTATCATTAACTAGACACGCAAGCTTGGAACAAGCTGCATCTCTTGGAATCAAGGACAGTAAGGATATCTCAATGTGTGTGCCAACGCTGACCAACAGAAGTGGAGAAGGACTCCACAAATCTCTTTAAGCTTTATGAGAAATGTTGAACCAATTACCAGTGCCTGCCCTACTTAGTCTCTAGCCTTCATTTTAATTCTGACTTTAGATGATCATTGACTATCTTATGAATTGATTCATAAAAGATATTGTAAAATTTAATGGCTTAAAACAACAAGTATTTATTATCTCAGCATGTCTGTGGGTCTGGAATTTGGTGGCTCTGACTCAGAGTCTCTCATCAGGTTGCTGTCAAGATGCCAGATGGGGCTGTAGCCATCTGAAGGCTTGACTGGGGCTGGAGAGTCCGCCTCCAGGATGGCTCACTCACATGGCTATTGGCAACTAATATTCCTTGCCACATCGGGCAATCCACAGGCTTCTTGACTGTCCTTACAACATGGTGACTGGCTTCTCCCAGAGTAAATCATCGAAGCGAGAGAATCAATGCCACAAAGTATTTTATGACCTAGCCTTCGAAGTAACAAACCATCACTGCCTCTGTGTTCCATTGGTCACACAGACCTATCCTAATATGGTACAGGAGAGCACTACACCACGGCGTGGGCACCAGGAGGTGGGCATGTGGCCACCTTAGAAGTTCAGTGACCTGGTAGACCAGTGCTTCTGCAATAGGATTCTCACTTTCATGTTTGGTGCCTTTCTAGGGGTCCCACCAGCATGTGGAAATCCGTATTTCATAATACTGTGTGATGGTTGAGTGGCTTTGTGGCTTAAAAGGGGTATTAACATTATAAAACTTACATTTCTAAGAAGATAGCTCCGACGGTAAAGCCAAGGGTGAACTAATGTGGGCTGCTTTGCCTCCCAGGGGCCCCAGGCTATAACACAAACCTCTAGATTGACTGGCAAGCCCTCCATGTGTGCCCAGTCTCTGCTGTCTGTGTACTGTATCTCTGGCTACCATGACATTTGCATCTTTTCCCAAACAACTCTCTCCACACCATGGCTTCAGTGGTCTTCCCAGATCAAATGCCATTTTCTCCATGAAGCCTTCCTCAAGTCCTGAGACAGAGCAAGTAGCTCCTTCTACTGTTTCATAGCACTTTGTTTCTCTATCTGATACAGTATTTATCATACTTTCCTTTGAGTAATTTGATCTTATTTTGCTCCCCAAATATTCTGTGTATTTCTTAATGGCAGAAGCCAAGATCTCACACTATGGCTAGGATATCAGATCAATCAACAGACATTTTTTCAATTAATTGATAGATTTCTTTCAGTAAGTCGTATTTCTAACACACTTAGTGAACACCAACTAAGTGATAAGCATTCTTGGGAGGTCCCGAGTCATACAACAGTGATCAGAACGGGCAAGCCTCTACCCTGAGGGCGCAGAGGGAGGATTCTCAGATGGTGCTTTTGTTATGACTGTCCTTGTTCTCCTTCTTCCCCACCCCACTTTCTATTTCCCTATCCCTTTCTTGCCTCTTCCCAATTTTCCTGCCCATCCCAACTATTCCCTAAGTATGCCATTGCACACATAGGCATTTCTTAGTCTCTCTGACAAATATTATTGGTCACTCCAGGTCCAAGTCCAGGTTATGATCTCTATGTTGCCTGCAAAGTCACATGTACATGAACATCTGTTCCCATTTCCCAACTACCACGTAGAAAAAAAATGAAAGGAAAAGAAGCATTCCCATGTCTGTATGGCTCAAAAATTTTCTCTTTTCCTGTCTTCACTGTCTCAAATGAGATGAATGTTCAAATATTTTTTTCTTTTAGAATGTGGTTAGAGTAGCACCTGTTGTGTTAGCGCAGGTGATATAAGTACATAGAGTATAAGCTCCACAGCAGAATATTTTGTTTCTTCTTTCCCTCCTATATCCAGAGCTCCTGGAATACTGTCTGGCACATAGTATGTGATCATTGAACACTTGTTAAGTGTGTTTCTTGAAGCTGTAATTTCTTTTCATGCTTAGTTTAGAAATGACATGTTCTCTTTTTCATTGCAAATATCTATGTGGCCTCAGTCAAGTCACTTAGGTTGAGCTTTCTTTCCTATAGAACAGGAACATTACTAGCTACCTCTCTTGCACACGGATGTTTGAGTATTAGAGAAAATGCATGTAAAGCATATAGTTCAGTGTCTTTCCAGAATATAAGCTGAATAAATGATTTGATGCTGAATTCAGAATCTACCTGATAATCTTATTTCTCTGAACATGTAGATTTGAAAAATGCTTACTTCTGATTGTCCATAGTACACCAAGTAGACTAACTTTCTTAGAAGTCAGGCTCTTGATAACTTTTTGAAACACGGTATATGCTGAATCAATATTGATTAAGTGCTTAGAGTAAACCTGTTATTATTCTAGGCACTAGAAGTACAAAGAAAAACTAAAGTACATTCCTTTACCTAACAAATTTTATTCTCAGATAATGAAAATAGACAATATAGTGAAACATTACAGAACAATGTGAGGTGTGCTAAGACTAAGATAGCAAGAGGGGACATTTAGGAAGAGCACCCAACCCAGCCCAGGAGGGAAAGAGAGTGGGGGAGGCTTTCCAGAAGACATTAGTTACAAAAGAGTTAGAGGGAAAACTTAGCCAGAGATGGGAAGGGAGGTGGGAGGCTCTACTGAACAGAAGGAACAGCCTGAACAAAAGAACAAGGAGTGGAAATGACATAGTCAATTAAGAGAGGGCAGGTGATATGTTTTGATTAGGATATAGAATGAGACACAAAATCCAGTCAAGAGCTGAAGCTGTGTGGTGATGAGCAGAAGTCAAATCTGAGAGGACTTTCTCTATCATGCTATGGATTTTGGTCAATGTCCTTGTGGTTTATAGAGTGCCCATGAATAATTTTAAGCTGATAAACTGGGCTTCATTAAAATTTAAAACATCTTCACCTTATCAAATTTAAAACATTTGTACTTCATTTTTGAAAAAAAAAAAAAAAAAAAAAAAGGCAGGCCACAGGCCAGAAGAAAATATTTGTGAATCATATGTTTGATGAGAGTTCGTCTGATAAAGGACTTGTACCCAGCATATATAAAGAACACTTACAACTCAGTAATAAGACAAACATTCCAATTTAAAAATGGGCAAAAGATTTTCAGTCATGTCACTAAAGAAGACATACAAATGGTTGATTAAGTACATGAAAAGATGGTAAACATTATTTGTGTTCTGGAAAATGCAAAGTAAGGCCACAATGCCTCTCTACATCTACTAGAATCTATAATCAAAAAGACAGACAATATCGAGTGTTGGAGAAACGGGAACCCTCAAATATTGTTGGTGGGAATGTAATATGTCACACTACTTTGGAAAATGGTAGTTTCTTAAATATTTAAACATAAACTTACTATACAACAAAGTCTGTCAGTTCTTAGGGATTTATGTAAGAGAATTAAAAACGTATGAATGCTCATAGCAGCATTATTCATAATGTCCAAAAACTGGAAAAAAATTAAATGTCCATCAACTAGTAAATGGATTTTTCAAATATGGCATAGTCATCAAATGGAATATTGTTCAACAATCAAAGGATAGCACAGCCGATACATGATACAGCATCAATGAATCCCCAAAAAAGAAGTCAGACACAAGAGGCATAATTACGGTATAATTCACTTATGTGAAATGTCCAGAAAAAGCAAATTTATAGAGAGAAAATTCAAATCAGTGGTTACCCAGAGCTGGAGGTGGTACCGAGTGAGCTGTCAATGGACACAAAGAAACTTTCAGGGATAATGAAAATGTCCTAAAACTGAACTACAGCAATGGTTGCACTGCTGTATAAATTTACTAAAAATATTGTAATTGTATACTTACAATGGGTGAGTATTGCAGTATGTAAATTATACTCTCATAAAGCTGGGTTTTTTTTAAATTGTGTTCCATTAGAAGGTATCTGGTCATACACTACTTAGTAAGCAAGAGGTTGGCTTATTATAAAAATGTTCTGAGGATTTAAAAACTCTGACCTACTTTTTAGTCTCTTTTCATCTTGTCCCAATCAAGATAATAGAAAGTTAATTTAGTTAGGTTCTCCTAAACATGAACACATCTTAGACAAAAAAAAAAAAAGTGAGTCACCTCTCACATGACCCAAACTTGTTAGCCTATCTCTAAAAATGAGTCATGAAGGCAATTTTTTCTTTGCTTATGAAAATGTTTGAGGAAAAACTATGTGCTTGGTTTAGCATAGTTGACCACAATAATTATAGTGCATGTGGATTTATGTTGTATTTATAAAACTGCTGGATTTTGTAGTGGGGGCTTGGGGAAGTCAGTGCCTGAAATGTAAGTCTTTAATCCACAAAAAGCCATGCTTTTTTTTTTTTTTTTTTTTTTTTATGATCTGAACTGGCAATTATGGGCTGTAGAAATATTCATGCTTGTTCAGATGTTCCATAACCAAGAATTTGAAGATGTTCATTTTCTGTGTAAATACAGTACTGAGGAAAAGTGTTGTCAAATCTGAGAGCTGTATCTATTTCTATGATTTGTCACATTTCAAGTAATGGAGTAAAGACAAGCTCATCTTTTAAGAAAGACCAAGTCTGCATGGAAGTTATTTAGGAAGAAGGTATAATTCAGATTTTTGAAGACAACAAAAAGTTGCACTTCTGATTTGAACTCCATCACTAAATCATTAATGATGGTCCCAGAGCAGCTGTTAGACTACATATGGATTGCCAATTTGATTTCAAGCATATAGTAATAGCATAAAGACCCCATGTGTTCCCTCAGAGCAAGAGAGTGATCACATCCCTTAAGCAATTACTGCTTAAACTGTTAATTTTGCCATTTGGTCAAAATCAGTAAGGCATCAAAGCCGTTATTTCAATCCAGATTAGGATCATAAGATCAAGTCCAGAAAGGCATTTACTCTACTGAGCATTATTTATATATTCAAATATCAAAGTTAAATAGAGTAGCTTCCAAGTTTGATATCCTACAGTTATTCTGAGTTAAGATAATTTCAATCAATCTTATTTGATAGATTGTTACAGTAAAAGCACATAGCCCTTACATGTGATAACTTCCTATAAGCCAAAAATGTTATTTTCTTTCTGTTTCTCCAAGTAGCCAAGAGCATAAAGACAAGAGGAGTGTTGAACCACACTCTGGATCCCCAAGTAGCTTGTGCCTAGTATCAGTGGTAATGTTGGAGAAGGAGAATTTTGCTCTGTTAATAAGTGAGGAGAAGAGCAATGAGAATATTAAGGACCCCCATTTCTGATCCTTTTCCTCTGATCCAGAACCACAACTAAGCAACTGAAAAAACTTGGCTCCCATTTTAGATGGCAAAACTCCGAACCCACAGAAAGTCTGTCGGAGCCTCAGTTCTGCTACTTTCTCATCCCATCTGCAATCAAGTGAGGTCAGCTCCTATTGGCACTGGAACAGTCAAACCTACCGCATGACCTGGAAGCAGCTGTTGCTTAGGCAAGGACGGGATCAGAGGCCCCCGGCTGAGCAAGCTTGGCTTCCCAGGGCTTAACTCACGGCACCATTACCTACTCGTCTGTCCGGGTTCTAGATATTGCGCCTACGCGGACCTCTGCGGTGGCTCTTCCACTGACCTGGAGCTCATCTGCTCAATGACTCACTTCCCAACACTTTTGAACTCTTCTCACAGCATGCATTTTGAATGTCTTCCTGATGTATTTGTATCTCTCACCTCTCACCTCTCTAGCCTCTCAGAACTCCATATCCCTGTACTAATTCTTAGACTCCTCCTGTCTGACATTTGCCCAGTGGCCCATATGCTGTGGCTGCCCTGGCCCCAGACCAGCCATGCCATGTGAAAGGGGACCACTGTCACTGCAGAGTCGCTGAGCTGTTACAGTGCACCTCAGTACAGCGGATTGTAGTTTGGCAACATGAAACTTTTCATCAAAATTCCTAAGTCCTCTTTTCATGATTTAACAAACATTTGTTAAGGACCAACTCTCTGCTATGTCTTCTATAAAAATGACTACCCCCACCTGACTCCCCAAATCCACAGCACTCCTCACTGGATCCCAAGATTTTGGGGTTTCAAACTGGACCCAAGGACGAGTTAGTGATATGGGAATCAGCTGACCCTGAATGCTTTACTCTCTGAAGCATGAACCCGAAATTTTCTCTGATTTATGAATCATCGACATGTTAGCATCATTCCTTAAAGTTATTTTCCTTGAAATGTTTGTAGCAAGCATTTCCTCTCCTCTCAAGGGTTTTGTGTACATTAATGCTGCTTCTGGAGTACTTCAAAGGAAGTATAAATGCACAAGGTATACAGTGTCTCCATCACATTTACTTCCAAAACATCAAGACTGGCACTGTCCAATAGGAATAGAGTGTGGGCCACGTGTGTAATTTTTAATTTTCTAGCATCACCATTTAAGAAAGTAAAAAGAAATGGGAGATATAAATGTTGCTGATATATTTTTATTTAACCCTTTATGTCCAAAATATTGTCCTTTCAACTAGGTCTTTAAATCTTGTGTGAATTTCACACTTAACATCTCGGTTCGGAGGAGCCATTATTTCAAGTGCTCCACAGCCACAGGTGCTAGTGGCTGTCACACTGGCCAGGACAGGTCTGGGTTGTCAATTAGCGAAAGCTGTCCAGAGCTAAGCTATAGACTCAGAATCATTCTTTCGAATTGTTAATGCTTTTGTGATTGTCTGAACCTGGTTAATCACGGTGATATTAGATCTTGCTCAAAGGGAAGCTATAGATCAGAAATCATGTTTCTGATCTGTCAAAGCTCACAAGATTACAAAATTGATGAAGTGGGTCCAATGCCTTGCTTAGCTCTTATCTAAATGTGAAAGGCTTTCTTTTACAGGTCTGGCTGGGAGAATGTAAGATGTCACAGTGAATTAGATAAGATTTTTGATACTGCACCACTTCACCTTTTGAACTGAGCTCTCTCAAATGCACCAAAATGATGAGCCTCTTTATATAAGCATCTGAAAACAAGTTAACAAGGCTATTCGTTAAGCTCTGGCCTTTGCATATCTTGTGGTATGTCTGGTGGCACTGTGCCCTTGGCAAAGGTCAGGGATGGAGACATGGAGCCTGGAGGACTGGTTTACAGTCTCGTGATAATTAACTTTGCAGACATAAAGTTCCTGACCCTGAATGGAGAAGCCTTCCTCCATTGAGAAAGAGTGTCTACTCTCTTCCTGTGTGAGAACATTTTGCTTCAATGTAAACAAACTAAAGAGCTGAAAAATGAGGTGCAAAAGTGCCCCTCTTCAGCATAAACAACCAAACAAACAACCAGGATCTGATTTTCCTGGAATGTTCTATGAATTCCAAAGGCAGGCACACACTTGTCAAAGAACAGGACGTTCCTCTGATGGTCATAGCATGAAGACTTAGTTGGAGACATTCATGCACGACATTCCACAAATCCAAATCTGTGTTTACATTTTTCATAATGTTTGTATAAATACCCAGATATTTTCTGAATCTCAATTAAGGAAAAGGCAAGGCAAAGCAAGTGTTTGTTTCAAAGAACAATTTGGTTCTGAAGACCATTAAAACCAACCTTATTTGGTAGCTTCAGTGAGTACTATAATCACCTTCTAGTATCTCTGACACCTGCCTGGCTTTCTGTTTTTCCTTTTATAACAGTGACCCAACATATTAACTAAAGAAAGAAAAGTTTCCCAGACTACATGAGTATCTTAGCACAACTACAGTAGGATATGGTTCATTAGGCTCCTAAACACCCAACCAGGTAGGAACATATCCCCTGTTCCTGATATATTTTTTTTATTTTTTATTTTTATTTATTTTTATTATTTTAGGGGGGTAATTAGTTTTTATTTATTTATTTCTTGATGGAGGTACTGGGGATTGAACCCAAGACCTTACACATGCTAAGCAGACACTCTACCATGAGCTATGCCCTCCCTTCCCCCGATTCCTGATATTTTTATCTGGAAGGGTCTCCACTCATTGACCCTTTGATCTTCAAGAATCCTCATCAGGGAGGGAGGGTAGAATAATAAATAAATAAACCTAATTATCACCCCAACCCCCCAAGAATCTTTATCAGACTTCTACTTGGAATTCATTAGTTAGAAATGTGTCACCTTGTCCCCTATTTCAGCAAAGAGATTCAGGGAAACAAAGTATTTTTCTGGGCAACTTAACATTCCGAATGAAATTTAAGTTTTGTTAGTAATGAAAAAAGAGAGGGGATGGATTTTGGTAGGCAACTGTACTAGTTTTCTATTGTTACTCTAACAGATTACTGAATTTAGCAGCTCGAAACGATGTGCATTTATTCTATCTCAGCTTCCACGAGTCAGGAGTTTGGGTATGGCTTAACTGGATTCTCTGCTTAGGGTCTGGCAGTTAAGGTGTCAGGTGGGCTGTGTTCCTTTCTGGAGCTCAGGAGCCTCTTCCAAGCTCCCATGCTTGTTGGCAGAATTCACTTCCTTGCTACTGTATCCTTGAGGCCCTCGGGTCCTATGAGATGCCCATAGGCCCTGCTATGTGACCCTCTCAATACCCTTCACATCACAGCAGCTTGCTTCCCCAAGGTCAGTGGGAGAGTCGCCTTATCTGTCTCTAATCTGCTAAAATGGAGTCTCATATAATGAAACTTAATCACTCTCCATCAGCCACATTCTATGGGTTAGAAGCAAGTCACATTCATGGGGAGGGGGTCATACAAGGGCATAGATCATTGAGGGTTTCACCCTAAAGTGTGTCCACCACAGGGGCTGACAGTGTCATGGAGAAACCAAAAGGGGATTTACTGATGCTTAGAAGCCCACTCAAATCATACAGCAAGTAGAAAGGCAGTTCCAGGATTAAATCCAGTTCTGCCTGAGGACTCCATACTTGGCTCACTAGGCTGGCATTTTCTAAAATGTCATCTGTAGAACCCCACTTCTACAAGATGATATTTGATGTTATTTGCGGGAAGAGGGGGAAGTTTGGGGTTCAAGTAGGTTTAGAGAATGCTGGAATAACTGAAGTGGAACAAGTCTTTTAAATGAAGAACTCCTTAGGGCTTTCACTGTGAATCTCACAGGAAAGAGACGGAGGTTACAGTCTTTCCAAATGAATCTATAGTGGGAATATTTTTTTGCATAAAATAATAATAATAATTGCTTACAATCACTGAGCACATTCTATGCTACAGGTATTATTCTAAAACCTACCCTGAGCCAGTAATGCTGGAGGGGCTGACAGAAATTCTGTGTGTGTGTCTGTGTGTGCACACACGTGTGCCCATATGTGTGGTTAGGGAGCAAAATCTGGGTAATTCAGTTTCTCCCTTTCCCCTGCTCTTCCAAACTTCCATTTTCCCATCAATGCCTCCAGAAAAGGAGCATAGAAGATACAGTGTGAGTGTAAGAGAGGGTAAAAAGGGTGAGTGAAGCCTAGAGAGAACAGACTATCCTACATGTCTTCAGACATACATACTATTATCTAAACAACTGCTAAATGGCTCGGATCCAGACTTCTTGATTCTGGGTCCAGTGCTTTGCCAGGTGTGATGGGGCATCGTGCATTAAAGAAAATAAGTGGTTGATCTCGCTAATCATGCCTTCTGTACCAATATCCATATCTGAACATGTATCTGGTAGTAAACAGCACAGATCAGAATCTGCAGATTTCTGGTATTTTTCCTAAAGTTACCAAAGTCGATTTTTTTTTTTCATTTTGTTATAATCCTTGCCTTTCTTCTTGACTTCCTTTGGCTGATTATCCACTCCGTGAGATTTGCTTTCTTAAAAGAAGGATCAAGGATGTTGTTAGCTGGCAGCCAGGAGGTGGGTGTCACCTTCCCTCAAAGGTCAGTGGAGAACGCAGTCAGCACAATGGGAAGGGGCCCCTTCGCAAGGAAACAAGACCAAGCATTTCTCCAAGGCCAGGCTACAACCAAGAATCCTCCAGGGCTGGACAAGAGTAAATATTCCAGGAATGGCTTTGTGGTTGGTTGGACTGTTCCCACACAGTCTGAAGGGAATTTTTAAGAAAACTGCCCAAACTCTGCCTGTCTATGTGAAAACTGCTAGTCTAATCCTTTGTTTCCTCATTTTTACACTAGGACCAGTGACCAAACGAGAACACCCCTGGGTGGTCAGGAGAACTGCAGATAGAACGAACTGAGATTTAACTAAATCCTGAATAAAACTTATCACCTGATAGTAAACATATGTAAAGTTATTTTTAGTTTTTGTAAACAAACAAGGAAATTCTCAGAAGACCTCCAGAGTAAACCTTTTATAGACCTGAGGGAGGTCTGCTAACAGTTTCAATATATCCTGACCTTTTTTAAAGTATTATTATTTGTTTCAAAATTGCCTTGCTTTATATCATATTTTCTTTAATTACTGCTTTTCCTTTGCATTGGACTGTTAGCCTTTCTTCAAGTAACGGAAGGAACTCTGCATGAAAGAATACAAATGAAGGTCAGCTGTCTGGGGCCAGATTATCCACAGGAGCCCAAGCACTGGACTATGAGGGGTGACTCCCCACAGGTCACAGGAAAAAAAGACAGAGAGAGAAGGAGAGAGAAATTGAGAATGAGTTTTCTGTTTTTCTGCAGGAAGAGGGTTGTGTTTTTCACATGTCTGTTTCCACTTAAGAAAAAAGCAGCAGGAGAAAGGAGCAGTTTACTGTTTCCTGACACACCAGACTGCCCCTGTTCCCCTCCCTTCTCAAAGCAAAAGGCTTTTTCTTTTTTCCAACTGGTTAATTTCTGAGCTTCTGTCATATCTTCTTTCTTACTACAAAAAAGAATTTTTTGTAAAATCTGCTTCTTTATTTTGAGGACTAATCAGTATTCCACACTTCAGTGTTCCTGGTTTTGTTTACCACTCACAAATGAGAATGATTCTTGAGTAACAGTATGGATTAACTATGGCTAAAGAACAAGAGTCTACTTAAGATCAGGGTAGATTAATTCTACTTAGCATTAAGGTTAGAGATTGGATTTGAAATATTACTGTAAGAAGCCATGAAACAATCAGGAGAAGCCGCGGGTTTTTCTATGAGTCACAACATATCGTGTTTGGTAACTCAAACCATATTCCACAAACAGGCTGGACAACCAACAGCAGTGAGTCCTGGAAAGGATGAGGTCATTAATAGGAAGAGAGAACATTAAAAAGGATTTAAAGAAAATATATTGTGTAATCCTTTAGATCAGCGGTCAGCAAACTTTTCCTGTAAAAAGCCAAATAATAAATACTTGAGGTTTTGTGGACCATATCTAGTCTCTAGAATGTTGTCCTTTGTTTGTTGGTTCTTCTTACAACACTTTAAAATGTAAAAGCCATTTTTAATTCTTGGACTGTACACAAACAAGCCACATACCAGCTTTGGCCCATAGGCTACAGTTTGCCAACCCCTGTTTTAGACAATTTATACCAAGCAATTAAAATCAACCCTTTCTTTTTTAATACAGGTTCAGAAACCAAGACTCCTAGTTGTTTAAAAATAACTCAATGAAGTTTCGTTCAAATGTGATAAAACCTTTCTGTGGTTAAAATATAATCCAAGGTGTCAAGTCAAAGGGCCTTACTTGTCGGTTTTTATTTTCTTCCTCCACCTCAAAAAGATTTAAATTTAAGAAAATGATTGGAGGGTTAAATTAAAATTGCATACCTTCAAGTGTAGGAAATTTTTCTTCTTTAGCTTATCTATTTGTCTACAATCCTTGAATGTATAATTAAAAAAACAATAGTTGCCTAATATAACATTAGATGGCTAATTACATATTTTCCACAAGTGCCAGAAGAATGTTAATTCTGAGTTTGATTATAAAAAGGGGTGAGGAGGAGGAGAAAGAGAAAAAAATATATAATGTTATAACCACTAAATTAACAAGCATAAAGACTAGTAATTAATAACAAATCAGCTAAAAAGCACAACTGAAGGCAAAAACCTCTTCTCTTTTTCCTTAGAAAAAGTAATCAAAGACTATTTACTTCCTCAAGATGAGTCTCATGTAAGTCCAATAAGCTAAGTGTAGTCCTGCATAGGGGAGTGGGATGGCAGCAGAATCGAGAAATATAGAGCTCACAGACCTTCTCTACAATTTCCTCACATTACCTTAATATCAGGGAAGAGGAAAGTCTACATTTCACATTATGACTTTTACATTACTCCAGCCTCAAACACCAAATTCCTTTAAAGTCTTTATGTGAATTTTGAATTCTGCCCTATAACATGTCTGCATCATTTCCACACCAGAGGATGGGCAATCGGTTAAATCTCTATGGTGCTACTAAAATGGGCACCGTCCACCTTATAGTTTCATCTGCTCCTCCTGATGCCACGCACATCCCCGGAGTCATACCTTTCCCGTGTTGCCTGGCAGGAATCCAGTAGAAAGGGGCTGAAGAATCCCCAGCCACAAGCTCCCCTCTTTGCCAGTGATCCAGGCTCCCTGTGGGGATGGAGGGACTCCCAGCTCTGAGTGGAGGCTTCTTGGTAGACCAAAAGGGATGAGAACAACCCAGACCATGGGAACAGGGCAAATACTTTATACGATTACATGTAGGTTTCTAGGATGTGCCAGTGTAAGATTTGTGTAAGTCAGAGAATATCTCAAATGTACCAAAAAAGAGCTGCTTAAAAGACAAACTAGAATTTGGGGAGTAAAAATTATTTTTTAACCTAGATTTTCATCTATCTACTTTTACTAAATTACCTACATAAGATTCTACTGTAATAATGAGGGGGAAACTATACTGCCCTCATTTTACAGCAGAGAAAACTAAGCCTCAGAGAGAGCAAGTGAGTAACTTGCCTATAGTCCCAGGGCTGGAAGACGCCAACTTGAACCCAGGCCACTTGACTCCATGGCTGGCTTCATCCTTCTCCTCTTGATGATGTTATTTTGACACAGAACTGCATTCAAATCAAACTATTTCTTAGTAACTTCTTACTCTTAGACTGCTTGATGCTGAAATTGACAGTACTTCTGTTTAATCACCCATCACTGATTACCAGAATGCCGGCTGAAATATTACACTATAAAAAGGAAAGGAAACGGGTATTTCTATCTCTTTGCATCCTCTGCCTGGCTTGTGCCTGGTAGAATATAAAGCATCAATCACTCCACTGGTTGTACTTAATAGCAAACCATTTGGGCTGCACAGCTTCTAAGCGATTGCAGCAACCACCCCCTGTGAATGTTCACCTGCTCCCTTTCATTCATATGCAAACATGCAGTGATTTCAGCTTATTCCCAAAGCCTTGTCTTGGCATGAAGCCATCTTTTCTCTCCAGGGGCTTCTTTGAGTTCTCATTATCTGAACTTGGAAATGTCCTGTAGCAACATAGGTATCTCTGAGAAACAGAAATACTTCATAGCCCTGACAACAGAAACCAAAGCAGTAACTCCCAAGTAAAATGACAGGACAAGCCCTCCTCTCACACGGGGCCCTGCTGTGGCACAGTCTATCGCACCCTCAGACACGGAAGAGCACAACTCTGTGGGACTCCGCTGGTGGAAAATGGCTCACGTGTTTCATGCTATCCTAATTGTTTTCCTTGTATTTAACTCAAGTTGCCCTTGTTAGAGGTGCCCTCAACTAGTCCAGCCACCATTTTTCCTTGCTGCATAAGCAGGATGAAATTAATGTGTTGCCCCATTGTGATCTTGCAGCTTTCCTACAGCAGATTCACTCTGCAACTACCAGGATGTGGCAAAAAGGCAGTCTGTGCTTCCTGCTCCTTCATGGTGTGCATATTGACCTTTCCTGTCAAAAGTCCAGGGCAAATCTGGGATAAAGTTCTGACTCCAGTCTGCATCATTTCTGGTGTGCAGATACCAGGCACAGAGGCAAACTTTGAACAAGAGGGCGTGTGATTTTTAAGCTTTTAGAAAAATATTCCTATTGACCCTCTTAAGGAGTGTGAAAAGCTCTCTGGCGTTGGGTGAGCTCAGTCTATCTTTGATTGAGTGTCTATTCTCCTTGTATCATTATGAAAAAATATTACAGTGTCTAATTCTTCAGTTTCAAAGCATGGTACACACAAGAACATAGCACAGTTACAGTCTGTTTATTACTGAAAAGTGATAGTGTAGAATTGGGGCAATTATCCACATAATAGAAGCAGAAGACCCTTAATCTCCATTTTATACATTTATCAAAAGATAAGGTGGTGTTGGCCTGATTTTATGGGTGAGCAACCTCTGGTTCTATGTTCACTTTGTATCAGACCTGGAGAAATTTTCATGCCAACCTTATAACCACCACCCTAACATGATCCTTTAATACATCTCTTTAACTTCATACTGTGAACATTTTTTACCTTGAGTCTTAAAAAGTGTTCGCATAGTTTTACTGTAGAAAGCCATAGTAGATAAACCACAAAGTTGAAAATACAGACAGGCAGCCCAGACATGTGCATTGTAGTTGGAGGATCCAAAAAGAACAGTTTTTAAAATCAAGATTCGAGTCAAGTTATTTACTTCCTACTGGTAAATTGCACTCATTATGAAACTGAGACATCAAGTCCATGTTGTGAGGATTAATGAGATCACATTGGTTAAGTGCTCTGAACCCTCTGGAGAGTAAATCCATCATTTTACCACCTAGGTATATGATTTAAAAAAAAAATCCAGTTTTCTTTGATGCACAAAGTATAGAATCAGCCAGCAGCCTTTATTAATCTTTCTTACATCTCTTTAGTAACTAATGTTATTAGAGGAGACGGTGTTTTAAACCAAGGCTAAGAGTGAAATAAAGGCAAATAACAAAGAAGGTAAATAAGAATTGATTCCTGTCATTTTTACCCAATACATTATCCTTATAGCGAAATTTCACCAAATTCATCTTAGTCTATATGATAGAACAGAATGAGCAAGAAATTTAAGGTAAGACCAAACTGGATTCAAGTTCTGGTTCTACTGGATAGATGTCTCTCTTTAAACTTCAATTTCTGCACCTAACAAATGCAATGGCAAGCTTTCTTCTAGTAACTACAATGTAAGTAATTCAGATCCGCACTCCCATTAAGAACAAGCAGAACAGCTGAACAAAATATTTATAATAATAATCAAAGAGATGACAAGATACGGAAGCATGACTGGACCAAAATCTAAAAGATTCCAGAGAGGTAAGGCCAAAACTCAAAGCTACTTTTTGCTCTGAAGTCATCTGCTGATCTAGAAAAAATAAAGTAGCAGCAGACTGAGATGAGCTTTCAGCAGCCTTAGACACTAAAGAGCGAAAAAGGTAAAGCCCAGATTCTAAGAAAGCTGAGGACTCTGATAAACCACTCCCTGTCCAGCCTGGAACCTCATACCCTTGGGGTGCAGGGACTTGGAAGTCACGCAGTCCTCCCACAGACCTGCAGTGCTCTGGTTATCCCAGAGAACCTCAGACCTTAGACTAGGATTGAGAGATTCCCTAAGGCTCCTAGGAGCACTTCCTGTCTTTGTTAATGACAGCTCAATAAGCAGTCATTCATAATGCAAACGTTTATGTTGAATGCACCTTTCATATGTGATAATAGTTCACATATAAAAGGTTTCTTAACACAATAACCCCTGTCTTTCAGGCTTATGACTGGAATTTGATGAGACTGTTGATATCAAGGATTCAGCGTAATGCTGAGATAGTCTTATGTATTAGCTGTAAGAACATCAAAGTTATTTTAGGACATGTGTTCCAAAGTTTTCCTAAAACAACAAGTTGGAAGAGTTCACTATTTTATATTTGTGAATCTATTTTAATACCTCCATTCCTGGATGTTGAGCAGATGATGTGTGACCAATAGTAGCCAGATGCTGGAGAGAGTAGAAAAGACATATAAGAATGATGCCTGCCCCTTGAGGGGTGCACTTGAGCTGTAGCTGAAGAAAAGAAATGAAAACACATTGAGGGATTAGAGAAACAGTGAGGACTCAGAGATGATGGTGTGAGGAAAGTAGGACTTCAACTGGGGGTGAAGGGGGAAGGGCACTGGAAATGCCAAAGAAGGAACAGAGATGATGTTGCCCAAGGGGTGAGGGATCTAATGCAGAGGACAGGAGGATAGGGAGCACCACCTGGAAGATAACAGCTAGTACATGAGTTGAATGTCTACTGTGTGTTGTGCACTATTCCACATGCCTTAAAGATTTTAGATGCCACTAAAAGCCTTATCAAAGGGGCATGACCATCATTGGTCAGATGATAAATTGAAGCTTAAATGACCACACTACAGAGCCTGTAATTAAGTGGTGATGCTAGGATTTGAAGCAAGATCAGGAGGACACCAAAACCTGTGCTCTTAACAATGAACCCAGAACACATTTCATTTGGCTCATTTTCTGGAAGGCCTGGTGAGAAGGCAAATGTGGATTATAGGCAATAGGCAAAGGGGAGCCAACCGCTACGGGTTCTTGAGGAAGGAAGTCAAATGCTAAGAGTGGTTTTTTAGAGCAATGCCTCCAATCTTGACATGAAAGAACAGAATTTGGTTATGACCAAATAGAAGATTGTGGGCTGTCTCCAAGGTTTGATGTGTTCTGGTCTTCAACCAAAGTGGGTGGTTGTGAGACAGACAGCTATAGGTGAATCCAGAAACCAATTTAAAAGAAGAAAAGGAGGATATGTTGATATTGGCTTGACAGATGAAGGAGAAAGAAAAGCCAAAAAAAAGAAATCTCAGAGAGAAATAGAAAAAAAAAATGTAACATTGACAAACAGACAATAGTCAGGGAAGCAACCTCTGTGAGAAGAAAGGGAATTCGGGTTTGAATGTGTTCAGTGTTGGGTGATGGCAGGACACCCGAGGGCAGGCTTATCATATGTGTTGAGAAACCCTTGGATAAGAGACCACAGCAAGAGGCCTGTGCAGCAGCAGAACGTACGAAGCACCAGGGGGTCAGTAAAATAACTGTTATTGTTTTGTAGAGACTCAGAACTTCTTATAGGAAACATACAGCCTAAGTACAAGATGATAAACAATGAAGTTTTCTCCTGTGGCCACTTTGCATAAATTTCTTGTCATCTCATGCTTTCTTCTCAGTCTGCACTAACTGCTAGGCATGCGTGTCATCATACCACCTCCACTTCTTAATTCCTGCCCGTGTTTGTTTGCCTAGATGTGTCTGTGCCTTTAATCCTGTCCTCCTTTTGTGCTTTGTTGATAATAAGGACACTAATGACTAGCCTGTATTTTGGGCTGTACAGCACTGATGGGTGTGATAGCCCTGGACACCGTGTTATTTCACAAGAAACATGAGATTAAACTCAATTACACTGAAGATTAAACCCTTGAAATTCAGCCTTTCTAAAGCAACTGACCTCGCAACTCTCTTTGCATCACCTTTGTTACCTTCCTCTGGGTAAAGGCTGAGCTACTATTTAAGAAAAAAAGCAACTTCAAAATACAGGGGTTCAAGAGCATGGAATTTTATTTTGCACTTGTGTCATAGTTCAAAAGGAGCAGTTACGATCTGGTGGGGTGGCTCTGACATCCTCAACTCATGGCTCCCATCTCAGAGACTCAGGTGGCTGTGACATACCAGAAAGGGGAAAAGACAGGAAGGAGGGTGATGGCCTTCCTTTTTTTTTTTTTTTTTTTTTTTAAGGAATTGACACAGAATGTACGCACATCACTTCTGCTCACACCTTACTGCTCTGGACTTAGTCATACGACTTAGGGCTGGTTCAAGGGAGGCTGGAAAATAAGGCTTCTAGTTGGGTGGTCTCGCATCAGCTTTTTAAAATGGGAGGGTGACTACGGAGATCAGGGTCCCATTACTAAAAAAAAGGAGAATGGATTTGTGGGAACAATTAGCAGACTCCACCATGTCTGGGTTCAGATCCCCACTCCTCACCCAGCTGTTCTTTTCATTTAATAAGACCTTCTTCGCCAGGTGTCAAACTAATTTTTAAAGCAGCAAATTCATTTTGTAGCATTGTTTGCAAATGTAATGTATTGCTATTTAAAAGAGCTGAAGGGAGAGCTGCTTTGGTCGTAATTAGGAAGTGAGAGGCTGGAAGGAGCATCTGCGTCAGCTCAGGTCCCCACCCCACTCACTTCGTGGGAGACCCTCCATTCTAAGCATGCAATTTGGAAACTGCTCTCACACTGTTTATTAGCACAAAAGAATACATTGTGCTTCCTAAGCAGTTAGACACAACCAGTGAAAATCACTCTCTCCTATTTAAATAATGAAAAGTCCTCTTCAAGTCTCGATTACATCCATCCTGCCAGCTGGGTGAACACCCATGAGCATGAACACAGAAGCTGTTTCCCTGGCTGTCCTGAGAGCACTTCTGACCTTGCAGGACACACTGCCAAGCATGAATTAACAATTGTGTTGATACAAAAAGTATAAGGGAAAGGATATTTCTGTGACTCTTCCTCACAAATATAATCTTGACAAATAGAATAATCTTGTTTCATTAGCTAATAATCTGTCTAGATTAGAATAGCATGTAAGGGTAGAAATGAGCTCAAATTATGCCTAATACTCCTGGAAATAATGTTTCATGTTCATTTTAGGAGTATAAGAGAGAAAAAATAAAACAAGTCCCAATAGAAGAGTCTACAGAACTAAAACAACAACAACAACAAACAAACAAACAAACAAACAAAAAACCACCAAAGAAGTTTTCATTACAGCCACTAATTCCAAGGGTTTCATGACTGAAACCTAAGAAAACATGGCAAACACCTTGACCATGTAATGTAGGGCCATGTCTGATTATTTCAAGTCCTCGGAGCTGAAACTCAGCCATGAAGTTCATCAGGCTCTCTGACTTTATCAACAATTTTTTGTACTATTATCATTTGGAGCTTATATCTATGTTAGATACATTAGGAAATAGAATAAGTTTTATTATACAGTTTTCAAAATACTCTGCTTTTTATTTTTTACATACATGCCATAGTTTCTCATCTATTTGTCCATTTCCTGATAAAAGTTCCCAGTAAGAGACTCTCTTTCTTGAAATGTCCATGTTTAAGGTATAAATTGTTTAGGTTTCAGATTTCTGGATGTGGGAATATGTTGTTTTCAGCTACTTGTTAATAATAGTCCTAGGATGAGTTCAAACTGGGTCATACCAATGATTCTTAAGGGAAGTTCTTTGCAGAACAATCTCACTCCCTAAATTAACAAAATATACACACTTTATCACAGTGTGACTTTGTCACGATCCAACAGCTTTTGTTTATAGGTTATTAGTAGTGTTCATAGAATTCAAATAGAAAACTCAAACTACTGATTCATTTTATATTTACAAAAGTTTCTCTTTAATTTACAAGAAGCCTCTTATTTATGAAGAAATAACTTTCAAGCTATACTAACATTTTTATTCTCCTATTTGTTATTGAGAATTATAGGAGACTAATGTTTAAGAGCCACATTACAACAAAACACATAATAGAGTATCTACCATTTAAGTTTTGTTTCAGTTTCAATTGTTTTAATTTGCACAGGGCCTCATGCCAAAACTTACCCAAGAAAATATTAGGGTTTCAAACACTGCTTTATGTGATTTCTATCAAACAATACTTAGATGAACAAAATAGTGTTTTGCAAATTCTAGTCCCTGGAGCATCATGAATACATACTCATATTCAAGAGAGAGAATCCATGGAAACAATCCTGCCTACAAGAAATCAACATGTTATTTTTCCAACAATTCACATTTTAGGTGCCTGATCAAACCAGCAATTAAACTATCTAAGCACTGCAGAGATAAAATCAGATTAAAATCAAATTATGGCACCTGGTCAAATATTTCCCCAAATGAAAACAAAAAGAGAGTCAATAATCTCTTTTTAAAGATGCCAGATGCTTCAATTCTTAATAGTGTTTAACAAGTTCTAGCCCACAGAGGCAGAGCCTGTTCCAGTGTGTCCTGTGGGCTCCAGTCAGCCTCCCTTGGCCTGGGCCTTTCTTGCTTTCTTCAGTCTTCATGTGTGCGGGTGCATGTGCACACACACACGTACTGTAAGGGTGTGTTCTAAAGCTAATCCATGCATGAAATCATAGCCCATCATTACAGTAGAACACCCTACACCTGGAGAGGTCGGGCAAAGTCTTTCTTGCTCACCTCAAATACCCCAATGATTGGTTCAAAGCAGATGCTCCATAAATACTTTTGAATGAATGAGTAAATGAATAAATTGCTGCCAAGATTTTCACCCCCACACTCTATAAAAACTACTTTTGTCAGAGTCTCCAATTACCCCATATTGCTAAACTCAGCTGTCCATTCTCAGTCATCTTTTTGATTCATCTGCTGATTTGACATGATTAGTCACTGCCTCTTCTCTGAAGTGTTCATCCTTCATCATTAGTCAGTCTTTTTCCATCTCTTTTGCTGGTTTCTCTTCTTCTCCCTTAGCTCTGAATGTCAGAGAGCCCCAGGATCCTAGCAGTGGTGTTCTTTTTCTCTGTTCTTCAACGAATTTACCCAATCTCATGACTTTAACTAGCATCATTAACTTCTAAGCTTATATCTATAGCTTAGACCTTATTCTTGAATTCCAGACTCTCCAGTCACTTATTGACAACTCCATCGGGATAGCATCTCAATCTTCACATATCCACACTTGAAATCCTCTTCACCCACCACGTTTACCCGACACACGCTCCATTGGCATTCATGTCCATATCAGTTGATGGCCTTTCCATCCTCTAGACAGTTACCCACTGCTCTTACTGCCACCATGACTGGAGGCACCACCAGAAGCAGAAAAAATGGCTTCTCCCTTCCTCCTGTGTTCACTCTCCCACCATACTTTCCATTGGCAGACACGATGTGGAAACCAGCCGGCAAGGGAGACCAGGAGAAGAGTTTGCGAGCGCCCAGACTTATGATCCAGAGAAGCATTTGGAAGACTGAATGTGGAGCTGAGCATCTGTGGACGTTCCCAGCCACAGCCTCCTCACTAGTCACCCTGCTTCCATACTTCCCCGGTTCTCAACACACCTCCTGCAGGCATTTTTAAAAAATACCAGTCAGATTGCATCACCTCTCTGCTAGAATCGCATCAAATAGAATAGAAAAATAAAATAAATAAAATAAACTTGACTTGCTGTCTATGTCACAGAGTGAAAGACAAAGTGCTCACAGATGTGAATGCTCACAAACGGAAAGTGATCTAACTCCTGTGATCCTTCTGACTTTCTCTTTCCACTTGTGGCTCTGCCAGAGCTACGCTGGCCTCCATGCTGTTCCTGGGACACAGATACGCTCCATTTTTGCCTTTGGCACTGGTTATTCTGAAAGAGTAAAACACTTTTTCCCTAGGTGGTCGCCAGCCCAACTCTCTCACCACTCATCTTTGCCCCGTTGTTACTGTCCTAATGAGTTTTATTTTAAATTGTGATCCTCCCACCCCCAGCACTTCTAGTACTCCCACTCCCCAATTTTGTTGTTGTCATTGTTATTTGGTGTTTTTAACATAACACTTATCACTTTCTAGTCCACAGATTAATTTATGTTGTTTTTCATATTTTTAAAAATTATTTCTTCCTGCACAAAAAGTTAAACACCACAAAAGCAAGAATCTTTGTTCGATGACATTTCCAGGGACTAGACTAGTGTTTTAACAGTTATGAAAAATGCTTTCCAACATGCTGAACGTAATGATCATCAGGGCAGGGCTGATGATAACCAGGCAATTGATCTGTGTGAAGGATAAACATAACCACAGGTAACAATTGATGCCTTTTGTGTATTAAATAGCTTTTAAGAAGGAAAAACAGAGAATGGGTATTATGGTGGAAGGGTAAAGTAGCAGCAAGGGAACAGAACCAAGGATTTCAATAGTATCTCTCTTATCTGCAAGTAAACAAAAGCCCAATCATTTCACCTTAAGCTCAAAGTCAATTTATTAACTATAAGTGAAAAATCCAGGAGTAGATGTGGAAATGGTATGACTGGATCCAGACACTCTAGCTGAGCCACCAGGGATCAATCTCAGTTCCCTACATGACTTTTTCTTCTGTGTTGGCTTCATTCTGGGGCATGGTATCCCCAGTAGCTCCCATTTCTGGCCAGCAGCAGCAGCAGCAGCTTACCTCCTGCCCACGAGGACCGTGATGGAGAGAGTGGCTCTTTCCCAGTGGTTCCAACAAAGTGTCCTACTGACCTTCACTGGCCTGGATGAGTCCCTGTCTTCCTTGGACCAAACGCTGTCTTTAATTGTCCTGATTTTGTAATAGAAAAGAACAAATCTGACTTCATATTAGATCTGTTCCTTTGGCTTTAACCCTGTGCCCTGCTTTCTAGGCTTAGTCTTGCTAGCTGTGCACCTTTTGTAAAAGAATGCTGCCTATAGCCTGAAATCTACAGGAGAGCCTGTGCTCAAGGCTCTGACCTTTAAGGATATTAACACTTTTGCACTCATATAAAGATAACGAGTCGAAGAATAGAAAATAACTTTTGTCTTATTGGAGATTTTACAGGGGCACCATGATCTGACCAATGTGGACAGCTGCAAGAACAAAGGGTTCCAAGAACAAAGAATTCCTACACCAAGAAGTTTGCAATAACCAACCATACCCCCTCCCCATTTTTCAGTATAAAAGGAGCCTGAATTCTGACTTGGGGAAGATGGTTCTCCAGGACATTAGTGTGCCATCTTCTCAGTCTGCTGGCTTTCCAAATAAAGTCACTGTTCCTTGCCCCAACACCTCATCCCCCGATTTATCAGCCTGTTGCTCAGCAAGCAGAATGAATTTGGAATCGGTAACGGTTTGGATGATATCCCGTTTCTCTAGCCAGGGACTGAGGTGAAAGCATTCAAACCAGCAGACAGTGAAGTAAGTGTTTTCACAATGACTAGTCAAGGGCATTTACCAAAAGAAGAAAGAAGGAAGGGGCACTGGACTGGCATTACACAGATATCTACTGTATTGTGAAATACCCCAGGTTCTGAGGAAGGTAAAAGCATGTCTAGAGTAAAGTGATAGGAAATGAGGCTGGAAAATTAGGTTGAATTCTGAGTATAAAGGGCCTTTTTATTCCCCCTTCTAATGAGAAAAGCACTGAATGAGGTCTCAGGAGACCTGAGTGCTATTCCCAAATCTTTCCAGAACTATCTGTATGACCTTGCCAAGTAACTGAATATCTATATAAATGTGCCCTCAACTGTGAAATGATAAATGACGCTAAAATAATCTCCATGTTTCCCGCCAACTCTGTCAGATGACAGTTCCAGTAGGGCAGACTAGACACTGCAGCCATCTCACGTCCAAATACCACAGACCAACCTATCATCACAAGAAGGAAGGCAGAGAGACATGCCTGCTCCCTTCTCCCTTCCCACCAGCTAGGGACACTGTTCAGCATGCATACCTAGTACAGAGGCATTCTGACAGATGTTACAATTAATCCCAGGCAGAGAGAACTGGGTTCTTGCCAGTGCTTCTGAAACCTGACCATGCTTTAGCACTACTTGTAGAGTGCAGAAAAAAAATAGTTTTGAATTTGTATTTTAATATTTGCCTTGTTTTGACTCCCTCCTACTCTTCAGTCTTGGGTAGGGAAGTTTTCTTTTGGTCAGTATTATTTAATACTAAAAATGATCTTATGTTATCTACACACCACATTCACTAACATATCTGAGTGTTTTATACAGAAATGTCTTCCATTTGACGAGAATTGTGGTTTTCATAATATATACAAGACGTATCCTCTTTATTCTGCCAGTTTTGGAGAACTAGTCATATCTTTGCAATTTTCACATAACATCCAAATCACAGTAAGAATGAAAGTATCCTTCACATATCTGCAGTCATTGATTTTTTTTCAATTCATCTTCAGATTTTTAAACAGTGTGATGATGGTAAGTAACTCAAGATCGATCATATCTAGTACGTCTGCTCCCCTTGGTGATGAATTTTTAAATAGATCACTACATTATGTTTGATCAAGTTCTTAAGTTTATGAATCAATCAGCTTTCATCTTAATTTGTCTCAAAATGTTTTTCTTTAATTCATTTAGCCAATATTTTAATTTTTAAATGTCTCTCCATTCAGATGTGATCAAATCAACCACACAAAAATCCTGAGTCCTGAAGAAATGACAGCTCAAGGCAGACATGTTTAGTCTAAGTAGTTTGTTCACAAGGACAAGAAGGAAGTCAGAATGACAAAATGTGCTCTAGGTTTGTCAGGAAATAGTTAACTTCAGCATGATGCCTGTTCCTGGGACAGTAGGGAGTTCTGAGAAAGCTGAAGTGAGATGTAAATACAATATTTCCTTTCTACAAACATAAGAAAATAAACAGGCACACACACACACATGCACACACACACACACACACACAGATACACACAAAAGACATTTAGGATCCGTATGTGAAGTGCCCTGAGAAGAGTTTAAGCAAAGGACTCAGGTACAATGTGAATAATCCAAATATCAAATAAATTCTGACTTTGCTATAAGAAAAAACTTGAAGTGGGGGAGGGTATAGCTCAGTGGCAGAGTGTATGCTTAGCATGCACAAGGTCCTGGGTTCAATCCGCAGTACCTTCATTAAAAAAAACAAACTAAAAAATACTAATTACCTCCCCCCACCAAAACAAACAAACAAACCAAAAGATCCAAAAAAAGAAAGAGAAGAAGAAAAAACTTGAAGAAATATATTCCTCCTTTTCACTGGATAACAAAAGTGATGTTTCATTCTTCAACAGGGTTTTCTCCTTGCCAGGGCTGTTTTGAAATGGAAATTATTCATTCATTAATTTACTAAATATTTATTTAGCCTCTACTATGTCTAGACAGAGCACTAAGGAGATTTTTAGTAACTTCCTTGTATATGGAGACCAATACAACGATGTTTTTTGAATAGATTTTCTGAGACCATGAAGTTGCCCCAGCAACACCAGAGGAGGAACCAGAAAGTACCTCAAGGCCCCTCCTGCCCAAATGCATCGCCAGTCAGGACCCCCACAGGATGTGCACCACCCTCCCACATTCACAGAGCGCCTCCTCTGTGCCTAGCACTGCCCTCATCCTAATTCCAGGAACAGAGATGCAAATCAAACTCAGACCCTATTGACAGGGAACTCCTGTGCTAGTGAGAGAGACAGACACGTGCAGACACAAGTGCAGTAGAAGGTACAGTGATTTCAAGTGCAAAGTGCTAAGGCACCAGGGAGGACGGCTAGCTCCATCCCTCGCGGCAGCAGGGGCACTGAAAGGGAGGAGAAAGGAGGAAAGACAGATCGCGTGTGCTTGGCACAGGCAGACGCTGGTACAAGGGCGAGAACAAGCACGGCTAGTTTGCGGGGGATTACTGCGGATGGCTCGAGAACCAGTGGACTCGAGAAGAGGGGATAAAATGGAAGGGACATGAAGAGAGGTGAGGGGCGTGGTAAGAAAGGAGGCGGGGCCAGATAGGGAGGGGGTTATTTGCTTGCAGAGGGCTTTTCCGCCGGTTACTTGAACGCTAGAGTGGCCCAGTCAGACTGCATTTAGAAAGATCCCTCCTACGTTTGTGTGGGAGTGAATGAAGGTAAGAAAAATCTGAAGTTAAGGCAAAGGGTGAGAAGACCACCTGTATCTTAGAGAGAGAAGATAAAGGCCTAAAAAGGGGAGTTCCAATCAGAAAAGGGAGGGGATGGGTCTGGGACATGCGGTGACTAATCAGAGGTGAGGATGCAGAGGTGCTGGGAATCATGAGTGACAGGCAGGTTTCCAGACCCCACAGGACCTGGCCCGCCTGTGTTTCTAGGATCACCTTTTCTCTTTCTCGCCCTCACTCACTACCTTATAGCCACACATGCCTTCTTGCTTCTTGAACCTGTGAAGCTTATCACCCATTTGGAACCTTTGCATTGGCGTCCCTTCTGTACAGAATACTCTCCCTGAGTCTTCACAAGGTTGGTTCCCCCTTTCCGTCTAGTCTTAACTAAAAAACATCGCCTCAAAGAGCCCTTCCTGTCCGTGAACCTAAAGAAAGCCCACGCCTCACCACCATCACATCACCCTATTTCACTTTCCTTAAAATATGCGTTACTCTCGGAAGTTACCGTGTCCATGGACTGTCTCAGTTCTTGCCTGCCTTCCTTCGCTCAAGTGTGAAGCAGTGGTGCCTTCCTCGCGCATAGCTTGACCTCCAGGAGCTGGAACAGTGCTGGTGCAAGTAAGGCTCAATCAGTCTTTAAAATTAATAAATGCCAAGCCTTCCACTAAACATGAGGAGCCCATGCAAAACACTCGTTGAAGGACAGGGGAAGAAAACATCAAGAGAAGTATCAGTTGTGACAATATAAAAGTCTGCTAGAATCCCCAGATGGAAGATTTGAATCACAGGTAAGGTTAGCGGAAAACCATGAGTCAATACACGGGACGTCACGGGGACAAAGACAGAGCACATTTTCAGTAACTGTTTTGTAATGTACCTGACCCAACTCCGAGTCCCTGGGTAGAGAACCACTAACTCAGGAAGCGCGTGTCTATGTTATGCATTTCGTCACTTAATTACACCATGCTTGGTGTGGTAATCTGACGCTTTAACGTGCGTGTGTATACCTTGTCTTGAGAGGCGGTGTGTTGTGATGCAAAGTGCACTGACTGTGGGATCAGAAGACCAGGTTCATTCGGTCACTAACTAGCTCTGTGACCTTGGAGGAGACCCACCCATGCCCAATCCCGCTGACCTCAGTTCCCTGCCCTCCAAGCCAGTTAGGACACAAAACCTTGCATCACTCCTTTGAGTTAGGATTTTAAAATGCTACGGTCCCCATTTGTGACTTGACCTTGGCTGCTCTTAGATTTAACCCCCAGTCAGTTCTTTCCACAAAGCTCCTTGTGATTTATTTATAGTCTTACGTTCTTTTAGGTCTTTTTAATACCTACATCTCATCTTCCAGCCCAACTTGTCATCCCTACCTACTCCCAACCTAAGCCCACAAGTATTATGCATGTGGTAAAAAATTTAAAATGGTTGTTCAAATGTTCAGCAAAAATTTCTGGAAAATGAAATAGTAATATGCATCAAGTACTTTAAGAAAAAACATTCTTTGACCTAATTATTTGTGTAGAATCCTGGACTTAATATGTAATTCCAAACTCAAACAAGAATATATATGTAAAGATGTTCAATCCAGGGTCGCACTGACTGCAAAACAAAACAAAACTAGAAACAACAGAACAACATTAATAATCATCAAGAGAGGAAGGCTGAGTAATTTATGAAATACCCAATGATAGAAGCTTCATATGTGTGATACAATATATGACAGAAGGATATTAAACACTCTTGAAAAATGATGTTTTAATGGTCAGAAATCTAAAATATGCTATTAAGAAATCAAGTATAAAAAAAAACTATGCATTATGATTCCAGTTGTGCAATGTTAGAAACACACACAACACACACATTCACACACACACACAAAGAAAAAAAGACTTTGGAAGTATAACAAAATGTTAACTATGGATATTCTTGGAGATTATGAATGATTATTTTCTGTCTAAATCCTTTTCTATCTTTTCAGTTTTCTATAATTTCTGTATACTACTGCTTACTTAATAATCAGAAAAAGCCTTAAAATGTTGCTAATGAATTAAATGAAGTTTAAAAAATGATTGTACTAATTTATTTAACTATAAAATGGGACTGATAATACTATTTTCACTCCCATATTCCCATATATGAAGCATAATAGAAACATTATTATACTTTGCATTCAA
Organism: Camelus ferus; assembly: GCF_009834535.1. Lineage (NCBI taxonomy): Eukaryota > Metazoa > Chordata > Mammalia > Artiodactyla > Camelidae > Camelus > Camelus ferus. The sequence continues at coordinate 65,455,907 of NC_045706.1, read as the reverse complement.
ACTGTTAATATTGGTTTCCTCCATAGGTTAGTAAAATTTTAAAGAAAAATGACAGTGTCTATATTCCTTTCAGATTAATGACCCTCAGGACACGTAGTAAGACATGGCCAACAAGTAGTTGTTAAGAAATTATGACTTATGAAGATTAATTTAATCCTATAATTTCTAAACTCTCTGAAATTCACAGTAATGCAAATTGGTGCACATCCATAGACATCACAAAGGAAGGAAAAAAAAGAGCTAGATTTGTTCAGCGCATTTAATTTACATCTGTTTTCTGAGAACTACTGTTAGTGGCAGGGATCATCAGGCTTGTTTCACAGTTTGAGGAGGTTGAAATTTAGAGAAGTAACCTCACTAAGATCACCGAAGTAGATTATATTCAGACTACTTTCTGCTCCTCCCAAGGAGCCTATTATACAGTCTTACCCCATTGACTTGGGCTTGGCCAATGAGCAGAAAGTGGAATGGATTAGTCATAGGGTACATGTCTCTTTATTAGAAACTTTCAGTTTTACAAAGTGGTACACCATTTTATTTTCCCACTGGTAATGCTGAGAATCCCAGTTGCTCTGTATACAGAAGGATGTGTAGTGGTATTTCATTGTCTTTCCTGTGAGTTTGTGAAAGTCTTTGAGCACATCTGATCCAGTCCTACGGCAAACGTAACAAGAGTTCTTGTGTTCAGGTTAAACAATGATGACTCCTATACACTTACAGACTTCTAAACACTAGAAGCTCAATACAGATTTTCCTCTTCTGAAGTCAAGAAAAAAGAATGACAATAAAAGCCTGAAGTCTTTCATTTCAATGAAATTTCTCTATATTGGCTGCTACTGTTGTGATGCTTTAAGGCAAAGTTATTAATTTTGTCTTGATGTATTTATTCCCTGATTGCTTGTTTTCAGAATCCCTCACCCTTGCAGGGTACTTTGTGATTTCACAAATTCATTAGCACTCTCATTGCAGCTTTGATAAGGTAGGGAGAAAAAAGAATCAGCATCCTGCCTGGAACACCATGGTTGACAATGGGTCCTGAACAAAAATAGCAGCCGCGAGAATGGTGTTTCCCAAAGGAGGTGCCCAGACATGAAACTCGCCTTTTTGCCTGAACTGAAACTATGTTCCAGATCGGCAGTAGAATTATAGTGGAAAAGATGTCACACCTGGAGATGTAGTCACTTGAGCTCCCATGCCCCTCAGCACATCTCAAATATGCAACAGTGTTGACTACTGCGCATTCAGCTGCCATGTGCTATTTACTCCTGGGTGAGGTATTTCATAACCAACTTGACTGAGGCCCAAATCAACAGTTACAAGGTGAAGGAATTTAAGGAGATAATAATTTCTTGAGAATTTGTTTCATTATTAATAGAACAGACACCTCCCACCCTTCTCCAGTGGAATTCTCCACAGGCAGGGAAATACATCTTAGATTTCCTTTTACTCTGCTTTTTGTATCCTGGTTGCATTCAACATTAATTCATGCATGATATGCATGATTTGACCAATATTTTCCCTGGATTATTTCCCTAGATATATTCCACTGTAACAGTGATATATTTTTAAGTAAGTTGTTCAGAAGAAGAGGATTAGGTACATGTAAGATAATCATTAGTCAATTTTAAAATGGGCCCAAATTAACCAGCATCATCTTTAATTTTTATTCTTACTAACTTGAGTTACATATAATGGACATGTGCTGGGATATGTGCAGGTTTGTGCACACGTGCAAGCCTCATAATTCAGTCAGTCAAGAGCCCTAAATCTGCCAAAAGCTGCCAGCCAAGTCCAACCATATTTGTCCTGCACAATCTTAGACTCTTTAAAAAGAGCTTTGGATAAAAGCCAGGAAGCCGTTGGGGGCTGGGTTCTGCAGTGTCTTGCAGTTACCAGGTACTTGCCCAGGGAGATGGTTGATGTGGCCACAACTGCTGTTGCCACTGCTTTTTGTTCTTCTTCCTTAAGTCACTCACTTTCCAACCCTCCTCCTACTTACCGCAAACTAACTATGGAAATTCATTAAGTCTACTTGAGGGAATAGCCTATATGGCTCCCTAAGGGAATATTCATTTAATATACTGGTTCTTGGTCCCCCCCACAGACTTGTATGGCCTTCTAGAGCATTGGTTTTCTACTCTGTAAAACAAAATGCACAGTACTTCCTCTTGGGATAGTTGTGAAAAGTAAACAGATGAGTAAATGTGAACGTCTTCATTCATGTTAAGACATGGCAAAATAGTGTTATTCTTTAAAAACAGGAAAACCAAGATGAGTGCCTAGAACAGGTTATCACTAAATGTCTGCATCTGAACATATGAGTAAGATGTGTGGTATTGCTCTCAAAGTGTTTTATATTTCATGTCAAGAGGGAAAGATAAGATAAATCATGTCCAAAGGAGAGGGTGCTGACAGAAGGTATGTCACGATGATGCCTGACAGAAGGTGGTATTAACGCTAATGCTAAGGATTAGTAAAGGAAGGGCAGCTAGAAAAGCTGAAAAGAAAGAAAGAAAGAAAGATAGAAAGAAAAAGAGCTGGTACAGAGGCAATAACACAGACAAATGAAATATAATTGTGCTCATAAAATTTAGCAATAAAGCTGTTAAAGTATATGATAACCCACTTCACTAATGTACACATCAAAGGGACATTTAGAGGTAGTAAAATCAAAGAACTATATCAGTTCTCCTTTCAGGTATGCCTGATGTTTGCAGAACCTGTCCCTCCTTAGTGTTACAGGATCACCTTGAACCTTGACCCAAGAGTTGTTCCGAGATTGTGCTTCAGACTGTTCTGTGTTCTACTGCTATTTATCGTCTATATCCAGGCTGAGACTCATCTGTACTCCGGGCTAAATTTGCCCCAGTTCAGTTCACCTTACAGACATCCCAAGGGGCATCCTGCATTCTTCATCCTCTGGTGGCTCAGTGGAATTACACTTGAATGAGGAGGGTCCCCACCCTGATCTTCAGGACCTATTGCTGCTAATCAGAGCTTGACTCATCGAAGTAAACTCAGAGGTGACTTCTGATTAAAGTTCTCTGATTTTTGTATATGGTAGGACTTTGTCTACTGTAGATGTCTTTCCACCCTCATAGACAAAGCCTGATTCACAAAAATGCCTGCCTCCTCAATAGATCCATTTAAAAATATCCTTTATGTTTAAGAAAAGATTTGCCAAAGGATTTCTTCAAATAGCTCTTTTCCTTCCTTTGAATAAGATTTTATTTACCAAGTTTCAAGAATACATTGATCACCAGTAAAGTGTGATATTTCTGCATAAGAATAGCACAGGAAGAATATCCTTAAAAGCCTACAGGCCTGCCTAGACAGCGTAACAAAAAATGATGAATAGTATTAGTCTTGTTCACAAAGAAGAAAATGGCCTCATTTTTCTCTCCGAGTCCTGTTAAGGCTCTGTCTAAACATGGGTCATGCATTACCCAATGTCCTTTGCATTTAGAGGCTTGGGCTTGACATCTAGATGTGTCTAGAATCACTTTTTTTTTTTTTAAGGATAAACTCCCTTTCTTTTATGTAAAGGAAAGGAAAGAAAGTAAACTCCTAGATGGAGTCATAAGATTGAACTTTTATTTTAAAAAGAGGGAGAACAGAGTAGAAGCAAGTCGCCCTCAATTATCCATGTTAATAAGGGACAAAATTAATTTACTGAATCCTAAAACTTTTATTTAAACAACATATTCAGTCTTTTAAATCCATTTATTCATGATAAACATTGCTTGTGGTTTTTAAATTAATGCCTTTCCCCAACCTCCTTCCTAAATCTCCATCAAATTTTTTGTTTCCTAAGACCCCAGAAGCATTCTATAGACATGAAGGAGTTAGATCACACCTCTTCAACTAATTCATTTAATTACCCAACTCACCTCTCTGAAATATAATTGTGCTCATAAAATTTAGCAATAAAGCTGTTAAAGTATATGATAACCCACTTCACTAATGCACACATCAAAGGGACATTTAGAGGTAGTAAAATCAAAGAACTATATCGCAGAGGCACTGAAGGCTTGGGTTAGTTTCTGGCTTCTTCCTCTTCCAATAGTCTTTAAACACGTACAAGACTCTTCCATAATCCTTTTTTAAAAAATCTCTTTTGGTCCCATTCTATCTCCTGGCAAACTGTTCAAATTTTTTACCCCTTCTCCAAATTTCTCAGAAGCACAGCCCACACTCCCATTTGCTAACATCTGTTCCATTACTGGACTGAAACTGTTCTCATTGTTCCTCCTAAGATCACAGTTTCTAAGTTCCCACATCCAAGGGCTATTTTCCAGTCTTTACCTGTGGAACACAACTTGGTCTTGATACCTGCTTTTCAAAGCTCTGCTCCCTTGGACTTTATGCCATCACAGCTTCCTGATTTTCCTTATATTTCTATGAGTCTTCCTTTTGCCTGGTTTGTCTGCACAAACATTCAATGTTGCCTAGGCCCAGAGCTTTTACTGCATTGTTCTCCATCTGTGGTTTCATCTCTTCATCTCTCCCCCTCTCCCTCTGTGGTTTCATGTAGTTTAACAACCAAATGCTTACTAATGGCTTTCAAGTTCAAATCCTTGGTTCCCATCTCTCGTTCAATCTCATGCTTCATAGTTCAGAAAGCTTGAAATGCCTGTAGTTTCTCAATCTAGCACGACTGAGATTCATGTGCTAAACTAGAGGCTGGATAACACCACCAGAATAAACAACAAATCTTCAACATACCCAAAGCTGAAATCACCCATTTTCCCCTTAAATTTGTTCCTATCCTATATTATCTATTTAGTTTATGACACTGCTGTTCAAACAAATATTTAGAAACCTGGGTGTCATTTTTCACTTAGCCATCTCCCTGAATCTTCGTAGGTAATCAGTGAAATGACAAAATTCTAATGACTTTGTCTCAAAGTACTTTTAAAATCTACCCTTTTTATTACTCCAACTACTATTATAACTAAGGCTCTTGTCTCCATTTAAACTCTGTGGCAACCTCTTCTTTCACTTCATTTACATTCTTTTTATTTTCCACTAGCCCTAGAGTTATGTCTAAAATGTCTGTCTTTTTGATGGAGCCCTCACTCCTCAGAACGAAGTCCAAGTTCCTTGACATGGAACACAGCCCCTTGCCCACCTTTAAGCCCTCATTTCTTGCCCCTAGATCTCACACCTTTAACTTGTCACCATTCATTCTCACACTTCATAGTTCAGAAAGCTTGAAATACTGGTAGTTTCTCATACCGCGTTCAATTTTGTGCCATCACACTTTGCTCGGGCTGTCTCCATTCCTATCTCTTTTTACCTTCCCCTCACCTCCGCCAACACCACCTACCTGCCTAGCTTCTACTCACCCTTCGAGAATGAGCAAAATATGATTCCCTAAGGTGTTTCTGACAGCAATACTCCCCCCCATGCCCCATGCTGAGTTGAACATCTCTCCTCCAAAACCTCGTAATGTCTTGCGTACCTCTCCTACACACTCATCCTCAGCCTTTAACGCAGTACTTGACAAGAGCTGGCTCTCATGAATAGTTATTGAATGAGTAAGTGTGGAAGAGCGGGTTAGCTTCCTGCTGACTGTGTTTTTACGTGTATCAGTCTAAGATGTGATGCCATTTCTCCCCAGAGTAGAGGAGACTGAGCAGGGGAGTGTGACAAATGATTTTATCACCATTTCCTTTTAACAGTTCAGCCTCATGATTTTGTTTGAAGTTTTAAAGACTTGTAGAATATCAAACACATCCAGATCTAAATGTGGCCATCAAACTACATTTCAAAATAGTGATTTTAAAATAGCACCCATTGTGGAAAATGGGTAACATTTCCTCCAAGAGAGGACACAGTCAAAGGTTGCCTAGAATTTTCATGTCCCTCCATTCCAAATTTTTCATTGGAGACACCAACAAGTAGGACCAAGTTCACCTGTGTGTCTAGTCTCTATCCAGACCTGGCACAGGGATGACAATTGATGGTTAGAAAGTCACCAAAGAGAAGGAAAATCTAAAAGCATGGGAACCACCCTCTCAATAATCAAGAGATAACATAGTGTGTTTTTACACTATTTTAGCATTTTCAACTGGGGGGGGGGGGAGAACAGTGCTTTCTGTAACTCCTGAGTCAGTGCCTGTGCTTTGTCTCACAGGAAGCATCTGGGTGCTGCAGGTCAGAGGCGATGGAGGCTACAATGGGCAGGTTTCACAGAGAGAGATTAAGTGCGCGGAAACTGGAAGTTTCAGGGAATAGGATGTGAATACTTTTTAGGACAAGAGCAAAGAATCATAGACAACAGAAGAACTATCTGGAGAGATCTGAAAAAAACCAAAACTAAAACAAGCGGCTCTGAGAGATAAAAACAAAATAAGTCAGATAATTACTAATCACTGCATGAAAACGATAGAAAGGGAAAAATTAAGAAAATGAGTTTTTCACTAAAATAAGTGACAGAAGAAATGCAGCAGCATCTGTAGATGACCAGAACTAACTTCCTTTGCTTGAGAAAGGGTGGGGAACAAAGAATACCAGAAGGAGAAAGAACGTTTTTTTAATCAGAAAGTTTTCCAGGTTTATAGACAAGAAAGTATTTAACTCTTTATCTGCATAATGCTTGTTTTGTTACATCTTATGTTAAATATCACTCATTTGCATTTAACAGCTTTAAAAATAAAGAATTTAATCACCTTAAATATTTGATTCTAGATAAGATAAAACTCATTAGCTTGTTCTACCTATCTTGGTTTATTTTCTAATTTGTAATATTAGCATTTGGAGGCCTACATTCTACTCTTATCCACTTGGTATCTTCCATTCAAAGTACCCTCATAATCCTTCTCTCTTTTGCCCAAGATCCAGTGCAAAGTACCTTCATGAAACCCAACCCCCAAACTCTCCAAGCACCTGAGTTCCTTCAACTACCAGAAGGACTCAGCTTGCTCTTAACTCCCCAGGCTCCTTCTCCAAAAGCTCAGCCACTAAGAGCACCACAACCATTTTTAAGGACTCAAGGTGTCACAGTGGAATAAAAGTTCATACAAGAGAGTTTACTTTTGAAGCATTAGAAAAGTAGATGCCCATATTGTCTTATATTAAATAAAAATGTGTTTGATCTGAGATTGAAAAAATAGTTATATGGTATTTATTAGTATTTTACAGTAACACAATACATAGGTACCACTAATGCTAAAGCTATGGCTTCAGAATATTTACACAAAACTTTAAAGTTTAGGATCACCAAATCATTTTATAGACCAGAAGCCCAAGACCCACATAAAACAATGTATAATCCATAATGTTTTAGACCTAGCAGAAAACAAAACAAAACAAACAAAAAAAACCCCACAAAGAACAAACAAACAAAAAAACCCACCAGCATGTATTGAGAAGTAAATATTATTACTACAGTGTGGAATCCTAAATTTACTTATTAAGCAAAAGCTGAGTAATCTTTTTTTGTTTCCCAGCTATAAACATACTCGTAAATATCATAAATATAACATCTTTTTGACACCTAAAGCTAACTCAAACTTGAAACCTTTACTCCAGACTGTTCTCTCTTGGATTCAGTGAAGCAGGAGTCAAAGGTAGAAGAAGAAGCATCAGAATTTTATATTTTACCTTATTTAAGCATTTCTTTGTTGTTTGGGGTTGTTCACAGGCAGTAATTCCATTAATTTTCACGTAGGGCATTCCTACTACTCCAGCGAGAAGGCATTCTGTTAACATTTCTCCATAGCAGTTGAAATAAAAATCAAGGTGCCAGGAAAAACAAAATATTCTCCCTCATATAGGGGAGTAGGATCTAGAGAAATCTCCTAAGCAGAGGTATAGAAAATTAGAGCCTCTTCCTTTGCATTTTCCAGCAGCCTTCTGGTCAGGACAGAATGTGGTTTCTTGGTGCAGTATGACATGGTATGGGTATTACTTATCCATTACTGGTTACAGATGACCCCCAAATCACCCTAAGAAACATTTAATGTCTCACACAGTTTCTGGAAAGTCAGAAATCTGAGAGCAGCTTAGTTCAATGGCTTTGGCTTGGGAGGTCTCAGGAGGTCGCAATGAAGCTAGGGTGGCCAACCATTCCAGTTTGCCTATAACAGAGGCGTTTCCCTGGATACAGAATTCCAGTGCTAAACCCAGGAATGTCCCTGGAAAACCTAGACCATTGGCCCCCTATATCAAGTGCCATTTGGGGCTGCAATCTCTAAAGACTTGACTGTGGCTGGAGGATCCACGTCCAAGTTCATCATATGGCTGTTAGCAGGAGGCTTCAGTTCCTTGCTGTGTATACCTCTCTACAGGACAAGCTCATAACATGGCTTCCCTCAGAGAAAAATATATGATGCTACACTACCTTTCATGGCCTAATCTCCGAGTCATACAACTTCACTTCTGCCTTAGTCTATTCATTAAAAGCAAGACACTAAGTCCAGCTCACACTTAGGGTAGGGGATTATAGAAGAACATGAATACCAGGAGACAAGGATCTTTAGGCCATCTTGGGGACTGGCCACCACAGTATGGTCTAGGATGGTGTGGTATCGTATGGTATGGTATGGATACTAAAGAAACGTGTTGAACATAACACAGGTAGGTGTCCAGGTGAGGCCCCTTCATGTTTTCAGTCAACAAGCATTTGTTAAGAACCAAATACCATGTGAAACACTTTTCTCTGAGTTTATACCAGGAGCATAATGAGAGCAGAGCAGTCCCCAAAGCAATGAGCACGTTAGCAAATCATTCCCCCAGGAGTTTACACAGGAGAAATTGGGTTTAAAAGAATTTCAAGGTTAACCTGGAAAATGAAAAATAAGTATAAAAAGCCAAAAGTAAGATAAGGAAATCATCACATTTTGTAGCATCTCTGGGAAGTGAACAGGCCAAACACTCGGTATAAGGCAATATAATGCATGGGCTGTGGAGACAGACTGCCAGCTTCCCTATCTTCTAATGCATGACCCGGCCAAGTTAGAGCCATCAGATGGGAATAATAATGGCACTGACCTCATGGAGTCGTTGTGAGGGTCAAAGAAGCTAACTGTGTGGTGACTAGAACAGCGTTGGGCATACAACAGGCAACCATGAGCCTGTATTTGCCAACCATCACCATTCTTGAAACCAATGTCTCTGACTTCTCAACCACTTTACTGTTAGTCCTCAGTCTCCTTTGGGGATCGTTTCTTCTCCAACTCATTTTTGTCTGCCATTCCTCTTCCTGTGTTTCTCAGGTTCCTCGCCTCAAACTACTTTTCTTTTCCCTACACATTCTCCCTGGGAAATGCCATCTTCACACAGTTTTAACCACCAACCGTATGCCGAAGACTTCCAAAACCCATTTGCCACTTCACAACTCTTATCCTGTAAGTGTTAAATATCATATAGACTCATAAGCGGTAGGAACACAGCAGATCTAAAACTGAGACCACTACCGTCCCTGCTTTTTCTCTTACCCACTGTTTCCCTTTCTTGGGAACTGCTGTCACGATCCTCCTCCTTGCCTAAACCAGACTTCCACCCGAGAGTCATCCAGACTTATTCTTAAGTCACTCAGCATTCAATTGGTTCCCCCATCTTATCTCTTAAAAATCTTCCAAGCTATCTCTGTCCCACTGCTTCCATCTGACGCCTCAGCAAGCCCTTCTCACCCTCAGAGGAGTTAACACAGCATGGGCAAAGGACAAGGGCTCCAAATTGCAGCTTTCTCACTTCTTGATTATATGAATTATTAAAGCCTCAGTATCCTCTCTATTAAAAAGCAAAAACAAAAGCAAAACCTCTCGCCACCACCCGAAGGACGTAAGAACCTCCTACTCGAGGCTCCCACAGTAGCCTCTCTCAGAGTGCTGATTTCTGACTGTACCCACTGGGCTGTGAGCCCCTTGGGAGTCGAGGTTGACCTCAGTGGTGTTATATGCCCAGTAAAGTGGGAAGCCTGGCCCAGAGAGTGTCAAAAAATGCTTGTGGAGTAAATTGCATGGGGACTGGTGGGCCTTGAGCTTTTCCAGCACCCAGTGTTAGAACCATCACTGCTCCCTGGTCAACCTTGAGTCCAATAGATGTCCCCTGTATCACCCACATTTGACCACCATGAATGACTTAACTGACCACCTGCTGGCCATGTACATGGAACTGTGTTTTACCAATGATAAGCATACATGCATTAAGTGGAATGTCGTTTCCTCTTTTTTTTAATTGACTGATCAAATCCATGATAAAACCACTTTAATTTGATGAGAATCATACCTTTTCCATAAAATTTTTCCTCAAAGACATGAAACTAGAGAGTAAATAGTATTCATTACATTTTATTGTCCTTTTTTAAAAAAAGTAATAATACCTTGTGTGATTTTTTTTTTTTCCACTTCAGGCCTGACAGCTGTGGCAATGATTTGAATCAACTTTGAAAAAGAAATAATTATATTTGCTGGTATAAAGCCCTTGAAGTATAATTGGGTTTCACGCCGGGAAAAAAAGTAGGAGCCGTTTTCAGGTCTTCTCAAGTCTCAAACCACAAATATAAATTCCAAGGCCTTTGTGGCACTGACAAAGCAGGGGATTCAGGTCTCCAGTGTCACGAATAGGTAGGACTATCCCAGCTACGGCTAAATACCACAACTGTAACATTCTGTCTCCAGAATCCACAACTCTTCCAAGGCTTCCTGAGCCCTGGATATACCCCAACATTCTGATATATCCTGTGAGTCAGGCTGCTGAATTGGTTTACACCTAAGAAAATGTTTTTGTTAAATTCAGGTTGATTTCATGTTTGTGATCTAAGACCAATTGATATTTGACATCTCATAGGCAACAGCAAAGATATTTTGTACAAAGGACAACCTCCCATTTGTCACAGATTTGGTTAAGAGTGGAGATCTCGAACATTTCATCTTCTGTCTATTTTGGATTTCTCCCCCTCTTCACTCAGGCCTTTTCAGTGACATGGTAGATATTCTTAGAAAGGACATGCCCATCAGTGCTCATATTGACCTGGATACTAGGAGCCAGTGTGAGGTAAAGTGAGGCCAGAATCAAAAAGAATTAAAATAAAACTAAATTTGTAAAACTCTTTATCCAAAGAGAGCAAACATGTAATATTTAACTTTGGATCCTGAGGAAGGTTTCTATGATCTTTTTTTTAAAAGAGAATTTCTTTTTTATCTGGGCAACATATGTGTTACTCTTTCTCATTATTTTGCTAGTTCCTTATTTCTAAACTTTCTGTTTTATCCTTTGTCTTTTTGAAAATTGAAAAGATAGCAGAATATCATTGATCAAATTAGATGCGGCAAGCAACAAAAATAATAATACAACTGATTCATGACATAATACTCAGGTTCTGTAATCGTATTAAAAATATGTAAGAAAATATATGAGTTTTAGATTCAAACTCAAACCTGACTTAATCAAAAACCTATATAGCTCTTTCCACCATAACACAGGGCCCTTTAAATATTGCTAATATACTGAAGGGAAGCTTTGTTGAAAGGACAGCCCTACAACCTACAATAAAGGGACTCACATAAAGACGAGCATTTCGGAACCACGCCCTGACGTGCAATCTCTGTCTTCCCTGTGTTACGGTACAGCTGTTACCATCCATTTGTGTGGTGGCTGTGTCATACTGGCCCTGTTGGGGTCGCTGAAATCACAGACACATTCACTCAGAAGAAAACGAGTGGGTTTTCTTTTTCTTTCTGAGAAAGCTTTTTACATTAATCCACTTAATCCCATGGCTGGTTTGCCACCGAAATCTGAAGCAGAGTTTCTTTTACTGGGAATTTCCTAACTTTGAAAAAAATTTAAAATAGCTAATAGGATCTTTTTGATAAAAGATGCCTTCCTTAACTTTCAAAAATAAAAAAAAGTATGTGAGTGTGTGTGTGGTTGGAAGGGCAGGGGTAGAGGTGGGAGGCAAGGAACAGATGGATCCTTTCAGTAAAATGAATATTATTTTACCTCTGAACAAAATTACAACATATTCTATAAAAGCAAAGGAAAATGTGAAAATTTGTTTACTTAGTAATAGCTAAAAATAATTTATTTTTTAAAAAAAGCAGGATTTTAGATACATGTCATTACACATTTGTCAAAACCTATAGAATGCACAATACCAGGAATGAACCCTAATGTAAACTATGGGCAGTGTGGGTGATAATGACGTGTCAAGGCCGACAGTTACAAACACACCATTCTGGTGGGGGACGTTGATGGTGGGAGAGAGTGTGCACGTTGGGGTGGCAGTTTTATGGGAACTCTGTACTTCCCACTCAATTTTGCTGTGAACGTAAAATTGCTCTAAAAAATAGTCTATTTTTTAAAAAAAGCAGATTGGCATGACACAAATCAATGTACTCCCCCAGATTTTAAAAGAAGTAAAAGATGTTTTTCTTATTCCAGTGGGATAAAGAGAAATATATATATGTACAAATATATATGTATTTATAACTGGCATTGCAGCTTACTTATTTATATGGGAGGTGATCCTATGGGAGGTGACCCCATAGCCCTAGAATTCTGCCATCATTCCCTCCAGTCCTGAATGACATCATGACCTCACGTTATTGGGCACAGACCAATGCACCATCAGCATCCCCTGGGAACTTGAAAGAAATACAAATTCTCAGACATGACTCAGACCCACTGAAATAGAAACTCTGGTGGTAGGGCCAGGCAATCTGGTTTTTAACAAGCAATCTGGGCAATTGTGATACTAACCAAAGTTTGAGGACCACTGGTTTATAGTAGAACATTACTGCCTTCCCTGGAAAGATCGTTCTTACCCTCAGAGTTGAAAGGGACCACAGAGATCAGCGCTTTTATTTCACAAACATGGAACCCAATTTCAAGGATCAGGAGTTCAGTCATCTGTAAAAACAGGAAAAAAGAAAAACCTATTTCACAAGATTTCTGTAATAATTAATGAGTGAGTACATACAAAATACCTAGAACAAAGCCTGGCATGTATGTGCCCAATAAATAGCTTCTTGTCATTAGCACTGGTACCATTATAGTTATTTAGCTTTTTGAATACTTCATGAGCAGAATTCAAAAGCTATGTTGGGACAATTGAACATCAATTCTGTTAACCGCTCTTAAATTTGTTGAGAGGAAGCGTGTGTCCTTGCTGCATCGATAGTAACCTCTGGACCCTGAGGCAGGCTCCACACGGGTTTCTTGCTGTTCAGCACAACAGGCCACTGATGATGTCCCCTCCCCAGCAGGGGCGAGCGTGAGTGTGGTGATGAGCCAGCCTCCCTGGACAAGACGTCGAGAGCAGGTGAATACCGTCAGAGCTCTTAAACAAGCACGCAGTTACTGGGAAAGGGGGAGGTGGATGCCAAAGAGCTAAGGAAAATGTTGTAAAGATACATTAAAGAAAAACTGTGTAGGAAGGTAAAGTTAAGCAATGGACCCTCGCTGTGGAGACCCAAACAGGAGATTTTTCTACAGCTGGAGTCATGATAAAATGAAGGAGGGAGGGTGAGGGATGACTGGATGAATGGCAGGGATCAAAGATGGAAACATTATCTCAGGAGTTTTTTTTAAAAAGGGGGGATGTTCAATGAGTTCTCATTAAATTAATGTAGCTCATGCATTGATAATAATAGCTAACACACTGACTGAACCAGGCACTGTTCTCTGAGCTGTACAGACGATAACCTGTGTCATATTCACAACAACCTTAGTGGGGACTATTACTATTATCAGAGGAAACTGAAGCCCAGAGAAGGTAAAAACTTCCTGAGATTAACAGAGCTGGTAACTGTTGGTGCTAAGATCCAAGCCTGGGCACTTTGGTCCCAGAGCCTAAGTTCTTATCCCCTGAATTTTGCTGATATCATCCTGTCCTGCAGGTGCTGTTTCTATTTTGCACCTCACAGACCCTAAATGGAATAATAAGAAAAAATGATCACACAAAGCGTTTATGTGTGTTGCAGACTTTATTAAAGGTTTAAGAAGACAGAAAGAGATGTCTGCCGTACAGTTATTAAAACAACTTAATATTGAATTGTAAACATCAGTCTATCTAAAGGGCCTTCCTTTTCTTGCTGTCCTCACCTTCCAGACCAAACCTTCCAAAAGAACCAAGGGCATCTTTTGATCATACTCTATTGGTCCACATAACCCTGTTTATAGAGAAAGGGAAAAAACACAGTTTGTTCCCTAAGAATAATTCTGGCACTTGCCAACATGATTATTTTTATTTCCCCTTGTTGCCCTGGTATTCAGAGATCAGAGAAAGCTGAGAGCCAGTTTTAAGTCAATGTCCTCTAAAGGGCTAAGAAGCTGGAATTACATTAACAATAGTCTCTAACACACACCTGGCTTCACTGAATGCAATGTGAAAAGGACTGTTGTTCATGGTTTTTTTTTTGTTTTTTTTTTTTTAGGTCAAGCACACATGTCAAGGGACACCTCTGTCAGCAGCAACAACATCTTTGAACAGAGACCACATGGACCTGAGTGGACACCAGAATGAGCTTCACAGGGATGCCTCCTAGAGCATCTGTCAGTGCAGGCACATGGAGTCTTGCTAAGGTATTAAGTTTAGTAGAAGCAATTTGAGGATCCCAGTCAGACAGCATCACAAGCATGTGACCTTTGCAGTTGAACAGAGCCCTACCATCAGAAGGGCCCTGCAAACTTGACTTAATTCTCTGCCATCGCTGTCTTGGAACTCTTAATAATTTCTGAATAACAAGCCCCATATTTTCATTTTGCACTGAGCCCTGCTCATTCTTCAGCCAGCGCTGGCCCTGGTGGCTGCCCTGCAGCTTCTTATCTGCTAGGTCAGCATAATACCTTCTAAATGGACAGGAAAGTGAGTTACAACTGTTGGAAGATATTAAGCCAAAGAGCATTTCTGCTTGATCACACACCAACTAGAATTCGACTTTGAAAGGCATCAGGTACCTTGGAGCTGGGCTCCCTGCAAGAAGAGCCCAGATGCTAAGTCCATCTACAATCTGTCACCAGTCCTCAAAGGGGCAAACACAAAAACTGAGAGTAAGTATTTAGAAATGTTTTTAACAATTTGACATTGCCACAATCTCCAAACACATGATCATTTTTCTGGTCATACATTGGTTTTTATAAAAATATGAATCCATGATGGATAGGAGAAGGGAGGAAATACCCTGGTCCTTGCCACATATGTTTTGCAAAGCTCTGCCCAAAGTCAAAATCTTCATTCCAACCAAAACTAAGAAACAGTTCAAGAACACCAAGAAGAGAGACCACCAATGAAATGTCAGATTAAGATGCTGCTCTTAGAAATTTGGGGCTCTGGGACACCCTAAAGAGATTTACCAAACAAACAAAACACCTAAAACATTTTGTTGCCTAACAGTTACCATAGAAAACACACTTTTTTTCTTGGTCTTCTCAATGTTATTAAATTTAAATTCTTTGGACTCAAATGTCGGGCATCAGCAGTTTTGTATTCCTACTATTTCCAGGTCCAGAATTAGCAGTTAGCAAGTGGCATGGTCTAGGACGGACCTGGCCTTTCCATGCCCCAGGAAGGCCAACTAGACTTAGGGAATTGTTTAGTGCCCTGGTGTGCTGGTGCTGATTAAAGATTGCACAGGAAAACATGCAAATGCAATTTATCTTCTCTGAAACTCAATTTTCTAGACAGTATTCACTTCCTCTCTGGGTGGAGTCTGACTCTCAGCTGACATTCTATGAAGATGGGAATCTAGGTGTTGGCCTCTGGTCAAAGGAGGCTGCCTATGCTGTTTGCCTTCATGTCCTCTCCTGAGCTTTGTAAGTCACTCTCATCTCTGTAGCAGATAAAAAGAGGCAGAGCAGTGACCAGGACTCATCAAATTGTTACCAAACAGAGCTTTGGCAAGATGCCATCTGCGAACAGAGGGTTGCTCCATGAAAGAGCCCCACAAAACTCACTCTTGTGTCTACTAAGAGGTAGTTTGTTGAGTTTTTTGTTTATAAATTTACACCCTCAGGAGAAATTCCTGTCTGTCCTAAGCAATAGTTCAGATTTTTTTCTGTCCAATTAGTCTCTTTATGTCGTGGACTCTGTAGGCTGTATAAGTGATCAAGCAGTGTTCTTTTCCTTCTTGGCTGCTGGGACGCCAATTAGTCTCAGATTCATGGTCCTTTTGTATGTACTCTGAAGGCCTTTATGGAATGTGTTTTTATATCCAGTTTGTTCTTAGCTCCATATTATCTCGTTTGCTTTTTCTTTTTACAGCTACTTATGATTTATGTTTCATAGAAAAACTAGCTCAGTTGCTATTGGAAGAAAATATCAAGAAAAGAGAGAACGGAGAAAAAAAGAGTTGGGACACATCAGGGTAGAAGGGAGAAGAGGGACGAAGAAAAGGGAAAAGAGAGGGAGGAAGGAAAGAATTTAAGAAAAACAGAAAGTATAAGTCAGTGAAGGGGAGGGGCTGTATACTGTACTTGTGGTGATAAACTGAAATGAGATTCTCACAGAATTAAACAAGGAAAGGGTCATACAAAAGGAGGTAGAGTATGGATTATTATAGTATGAATTCTGTAAAAATAACTCCAAAATAAAAATGTAAGAACTGCCCTTCAACTGTGCTATTCACTAGCTACCTACCACTATTTAATTATGTCCAAGTTCAAATGTAGCAAGATATGAAATGAAGCTTTTCCTACTGTTTCAGAAGCTTGCCTTCAAATCTAAAAGCTTTGAATCTAAGGGCCAAAGTTAACTATTATCCCCTTCCCCATTTTAAAAAGATCTAGACACATCCCCAGAGGACTCATGAAGAGGTGGTCAAATTGGTTTCTTCAACTACCAAGTCCGTCAGCCAACTCCAGCCCGGTGGAGCTGAAGAAGCAATAGAGGAGATTTTTCTCAAAAGGCATTGGTAGGAACGGACAGCGCTTAGTGTTCTCTCTCACCTCCTCCTGGGATGTTCCCTCTCCTATACACACATACACACACAGAGACAAACATATACACACACTTCAAGCCAGGAGAAAAGGGCCCTGAGGGAAACTCTTTTAGAGACTGTAATTGTCTTCTCTCAGATGTGCCTTGTGCCTCACCCTCAGCTCGATATTTGCTGAGCTGCAGAATCTTGGCTTCTTGCCCTTTTAAGAAGACTGGGGAACCCTGACGTGCAGACAAGTGTCTCCAGGCATTTGGGGCTATACAAGAAGAGAGACACTGGTGGCTGCCTCTCCTTAAAGAAGTCTGAGGATGGGAGGCTGGCTGGAGGAAACTAGAACAGAGAGGGAGGAGAGAAGGTAGCAGTAGGGGTAACCTGCACTTTCAGAGTTTTCCTTCAGGTTACAAGAAAGTTGCAGAAGGCAGCCAGGCTCTAGCTGCCTTGAAAGAATCCCAGTGGAGAGGGCAGCCCATAGGCTGGAGGAGACCACAGGGGTACACCTCTAGAGCAGGAGAGAACGAAGGTTCCAGAAACTGAACCAGGGGAAGCCTCACCTGTGAGGGAACTGCAGGGTGGGCATTCCAGAGTGCCCCCCCAAAAGAACCCATCACTGCATCTGGCCAAAAAGCAAGTGTTGGGCATCTGCCCTAAAGAGGGTTGACAGCTGGATGAGTGCACAACAGTCGGGGCAGGGTGGGGCTTCGTCCAGGTTTTTGCTCCCTTTCCTCTGACGCCTGGAAAAGCAGTAGCCGTGCCTGGGTGAGGCCTCAGTTAGGGAAAAGGAGTACCCCTCTAAATTGGGTGTCAGCTTATTTTTTTTAATTTAATTTTTTCATAGCTGGAAAAAAAGAAAAAGACTGTTCTAACACCTAAAAGCAACTACAAAAGCTCTCTAGTTCTTGGGAAGAGAGCTCTATAAGATAGTAGGAAAAAAAGTTTTCTTGATTTATACCCTCTCAGGTCCAGTTCTATCAATAAATTTACATACATTTACATAAATTTAATAATTCTGATTCAAAAGACAAAACAATTGAAACATTACCCCCCAAAATAAATTATTATACCTAGTAATATAAAGAAGCTACATTGTTTGCAAATATTTTCTCCCATTCCATAGGTTGTCTTTTTGTTTTGTTTATGGTTTTCTTTGCTGGGCAAAACCTTTTAAGTTTAATTAGGTCCCATTTGTTTATTTTTGTTTTTATCTCTATTACTCTAGGAGATGGATCCAGAAAAATATTGCTGTGATTTATATCAAAGAATGTTCTGCCTGGACTGTTCTCTAGGAGTTTATAGTACCCAGTCTTACACTTAGGTCTTTAATGTGTTTTGAGTTTTTGTATATGGTGTCAGAGAATGTTCTAATTTCATTTTTTTTTTTGCATTTTTTGTAGCTGTCCGATTTTCCCAGCACCACTTATTGAAGATTGTCTTTTCTCCATTGTATACTCTTGCCTCCTTTGTCATAGATTAATTGACCATAAGTTTGTGGGTTTATTTCTGATCTATCTATCCCATTCCATTGATCTATGTGTCTGTTTTCATGTCAGTACCGTACTGTTTTGATTACTGTAGCTTTATATTATAGTCTGAAGCCAGGGAGCATGATTCCTTCATCTCCATTCTTCTTTCTCAAGATTGCTTTGTCTATTCAAAAGATTAATTTCCAAAATATACAAACAGTTCATACAGCTTGATATCAAAAAAACAAACAACCTAATCCAAAAATGGGTAGAAGATCTAAATAGACATTTCTCCAAAGAAGACATACAGATGGCTAACAAGCACATAAAAAGTGCTCAACATCATTAATTATTAGAGAAATGCAAATCAAAACTACAATGAAATATCACCTCATATCTATCCAAATGGCCATCAAAAAGTCTACAGATAATAAATGTTAGAGAGAGTGTGGGAGAAAAGGGAACCCTCCTACACTGTTGGTGTGAATGTTCATTGGTGCAGCCACTGTGGAGGACAGTATGGAGGTTTCTTGAAAAACTTGAAATAGAGTTAATATATGATCCAGCAATTCCACTCCTGGGCATGTACCTGGAGAAAGCTCCAATTCCAAAAGATACATGCATTCCAATGTTCACAGCAGCACTATTTATAATAGCTAAAACATGGAAACAACCTAAATGCCCATCACAAATAACTGGATAAAGAATATGTGCTGTGTGTGCGCATATATATATATAGATATATATATAGATATATATAATGGAATATTACTCAGCCATAAAAAGGAATGAAATAATGCCATTTGCAGCAACACAGTTGGACCTAGAGATTATCATACTAAGTGAAGTAAGTCAGACAGAGAAAGACAAATATCATTATATCACTTATATGTAAAATCTAAAAGCAAAATGGGCAGTCTCCCTTGACCTCTGACCTGCTGGCAGCCCTCCAGCCAGAGCTGTGAGGCCAGGAAGCCAGAGCCTAGCCCCTGAGGCAGAGTGGCCTCCATGTTCAAGTACCTGGCCCAGATCATTGTGATGGGCATGCAAGTGGTGGGTAGGGTCTTCCCCTGGACCCTGCAGCAGGAGTTTGCAGCTAGCTGGGCAGCAGCTGACACCTGGGGTCACACATGACACCAGTCTTCCACCGCCTCCAACCTATCCAAGAGGCACAGCAGATTCTCAGCATCTCCAAGCTGAGCCCTGAGGAGATTCAGAAGAACTAGGAACACCTGTTCAAGGTGAACGATAAACCTGTGGGTGGCTCCTTCTACCTGCAGTCAAAAGTGGTCTGAGTGAAGGAGCACCTTGTTCCAGGCCCAGGAGGACAGAGAGAAAGAGCAGACGCCCAAAACGTGACAACTTGGCTCCTCCCACCCCACCCCACCTGCCGCCTCTAATTTATAGCTCTGTAATAAATGTATTTTCCACAATAAATAAATAATTAAAAAAAATTTTAAATGGTGCAAATGAATTTATTTACAAAACAGAAATAGACTCAAAGACAGAGAAAACAAACTTATGATTACCAAAGGGGAAAGGTAGGGAGGGATAAATTAGAAGTTTGGGATTAACATATATAAAATAGATGACCAACAAGGGCCTATTGCATAGCACAGGGAACTATATTCAATATCTTTTAATAACCTATAATGGAAAGGAATCTGAAAGAGAATAAATTAATATATATTATATATATATATATATATAACTGAATCACCTTGCAGCACACCTGAAACACTGTAAATCAACTATACTTCAAGAAAATTAAAAAATTAAATTATATAAACTTATTTATACTTATATAAATAATATAAACTTAATTCATATTAAAATAAAAGTACACAATACTCAAAAAAAAGAAACTACATTCTCCTCAAAACATTTAAGATATATACACTAAAAGTTTAATTGATAATAATATCTTACACATTATTTTTTCTCTTTCTCAGGTAAACAGTTGAGCTTCCCTCTTCTCTTTTCACAGATTCTCCCATTTTTAACATACTTCTTCTAATTAGTTTAATTAGGGTAAAGAAAAAAAGGACAAATAATAAAGATAGGAGTTTGTAAGTTTAGAAAATTAGTACAATTTCTAAATTCACAGGGGATAGTAGTTATAATAACTTGGTTAGAGAGACGTTCTCCTACAACAGTGAATTCATCTGGTTTTCTGTGCAGCACTGTATCCCGTGCCTTGCTGGGAGGACCTGTGCCCTGAGAACAGGTTTATATGCCATATGCACATGGGGACTTAGACTATATCACGTTCAACAAGGCAGCTTCATGAAATCAGCCCTCACCAAGCTCCCTTCTCAACACGGCTTCATATTCTTGCTGCAATCAGCAAATGCTTTACCATTCGGATATAAAATTCTCCACTAAGAAATCCTAAATCATTTGCAAATTGCTTTCACAACTAGACCCTAAATTGGGCCTTCAATTTTTTTTTCCTCTCCATAAAAATGAGTTTTCAAAAATGAGTATAGTTTATTTTCTTTCCTAATGACTACTTCCAAAATCTCTGCATGCAGGCTATTTTAGTTCAGCTGAAACAGGTGGCTGGAGCAGGAAAAATTGGGGCCTAGGTCTCCTGCCCCTTGAAACCTATCTCCTCCCTGGAAGCAGCTGCCCTGCTAAGAGTTAACCAGGAACTCTCTCCACTAAGAATACAATTCATCAGTGACTACCTTTTGATAAATGCATGCAAAATCTAGAGTACACAATTAAAATTAGACAAAAATTGGACAACACAGTAAATCAATTTTTGTGAACTGTGTGTGATCCTAACTACAAATTATTCCAGAAACATATAAATGAATGAAGAAATCAGAGATGAGTTCATATAAATTTTCTGATACTCTTACACTTTGCACATCACAAATTATTACAAAACTTAATGCCTAAAATAACTGTTTTATTTGGGGCAGTATTTTGTGGATCAGGGATGTAGAAAGGGCTTGGCTGGGCAGTTCTCAATTGAGGTCTCTTAGGAGATGGCAGTGAGATGTGGGCTGGGGCCCGAGTCAACTGAAGGCTATATTGGACTGGCCATCTGAGACATCTTCCTTACCAGGCCAGCAGTTGAAGCTGACTGCTACTGGGCACTGAGCCGGGGCTGACCAGAGTGCCAGCACACAGCCCCTCCCACAAGGCAGTCTCAGGGCTAGACTTCCTGACAGCTACCTCCCGGGAGTGAGCATCCCAAGAGAAACTGGAGGAACTTCATGGCTCTTTTTAAAACAAGCTTCAGAAGTAACCCAGCATTGCTTCCGTTGCAATCTGTTGCTTCCAAGCTAGTTACTACAGATAGCCCAGATTCCATAGGAGAGGACATAGATCCCACCTCCCCATGGGAAAAATGTCAAAGAATTTGAGGACATGTCTAAAACTGCCGCATTTCAATCCATCTGTTATAATGAAATAATCCCTCTCTCTCCCTGTATGGTAACTGCCCACCCTGCAAAAGAAAACTTCTGCAATTACATTACCCTTGAAAAATCCTGGCTGAAATGTAAGGCATTTGAAAATACAAGATTGAATTATTTAGTGTAAGGCAAATAGTTTCGGTTTTGGTTAGATTTGGGGGAGGCAGGGAGTGAGGGGAGTCCACAGATATTTTGGCTATTTTCACCTGGATGATCTAAATGGAATTTAAACATTTTTTAATGGGTTTGACACTTTCACTGAGACTGAGCCATTTCTATGAATAACTCAACTAATGAATTTGGTTCTAAGACATGGCTTAATTAGCATTTTGACACCACCCATTCAAACAAATTTTCCAAAAAAAGCTCCATGCTGTTAACTATAAAAAATGAACTGCTGGGCTCCTGACAATATAAAGGTCAATTAAAAGCTTCTCTACCCCTTATGCAACACACAAGGTACTTGGCTGTGATTGTTTTTCCACTGCTATGAAGTTATCTTGTTTGCATTATCTTTTTCCCAGGCAGACCAGAAGCTCTTAGTAAGAGGAATTCACCATCTTTCCAATGGAACTTCTAATTTAAGGGTTGAGGCATTTCTAAAACTCACTTTCCACCCAGAAGGAATCGCATACTCCATCCGTCCTGTCCCACTTGCCTGTATATGGTTCACATCTAATAGGTTGTAAATGTCTTTGTTCACTTGTCTCTCTCTCCTATTAAACTATAAACTTTCTCAGTGACAGAAATGGAACTTTAGTCATCCTTCCATCCCCCACAGTTAAAACATAGAAGATGCTTAACAAACATTTGATGATTTTATTCTTTCTTTATCTTGTAAAGGAACTGTTTCTGAAGTCTTAAAAAATGTATAAGTACATACTGCTTAGTTAAAAGAATGTTGATTACCAGAAGTTTTCAAACCTTCCAGTACAGTTTTGGTAACCCAAATCAGTGGTTCTCAATCTAAAGACTGAGGCACATTGAAGATCTCTAAAAAGTCTAAGTCCTAACCCCAGAAATCCCAAAATAATTGGTCTGTAATGGGACTCAGGCATCCATAGCTTTTAAAACACCTTTTTATTTTAAAATAAATTTAAACTTACATAGAAGTTGCAAAAGTAGAACTGCCTCCCCTAATGTTAGCATCTTACAAAACTATAGTATACTTATCAAAACTAAGAAATGAACGTTGGTACGAAACTCTTAACCAAACTACAAGGTGATTCAGATTTTACCGGTTTTGCAGGAATGTCCTTTTTTTTTTTTTTTTTTTGTTCTAGCATCACAATCCGGGATTCCACATTTCATTTAGCTGTCCTATCTCCTCAGTCTCCCCATTTTGTGATGGTTCCCATCCTTCACTTGTCTTTCATGACCTTAACACTTTTTAAGAGTACTGGTCAGTTGATTTGTAGAATGTTCCTCAATTGGGAGCATCTCTAAAATGATTATTAGATTAAGGTTTTTCATTTTTGCCAGAATACTACAGAAGTGGTCTGCCCTTCTCAGTGCCTAATATTAGTAGGTACGTTATGTTAAATATATCTCATTTCTGGTGATGTTGATGTTGTAAAATGATACAGCCACTTTGGAAAACAATTTGTTAGATTCTTAACTTAAACATCTACTTATCATATGATCCAATCATAGATATTTATACAAGAAAAGTGAAAGCCTACACTTATACAAAAACTTGTACATGAATGTTAATAGTAGCTTTATTTGTAATAGCTCCTATTCAGATGTCCATCAACAAATGAGCTGATAAGCAAATTTTGGTTTTTCCACACAGTGGAATACTACTTAGCAATAAAAAAGGAACCACTGATACATGCAACCTCTCTCTGGTAAAAGAAGCCAGACCAATATATACCAAAGTATATATTGTATGATTCCATTTCCACAGAATTATAGAAAATGCAGACTAATCTGTAGTAACAAAAGGCAGATTGGTGGTTGCCTGGGAACGTCAGAGAACGGCAGAAGGGACAGTTTACAAAGGGGCACGAGGAAAACATATGGATGTGTTCTTTATCTTAATTGTGGTGACGGTTTCACCAGTATATACATACGTCAAACTTATTATATATTAATCATATCTAATAAAGAGGTTTTTAAAAAGAAATACATTACAGGAAAACAAAACTACAGTCTCATACCCCTCATGAACATAGCTGAAACAAGAACCATAAACCTGATCCCAAGTTCCCTCACCCAGAAATTTGAATTTAATTGGGAAGTGATATGACCGGGATAACAAGATTTTTTAAAAGTTCCTTATGTGATTTTATATGCAGCAAAATTTAAGAACAACCATTCTATTCCATGACCCTAGACTGCACCCCCAGCCCTGGAAAATCACTTAAACTAATGCCCAGGGAACCACACTGGAAAAATATGAGCAGGCAACGTAAATCCGTCATCACTCCCAGAAAACAGCAAGAAGTACCTAACATTGATGGCTAATCAGTAGTATCACCTTAGTAAAGTGAAAGGTAACTTTATTAGAAAACAATCAAACAAACCCAGAGGTGGGATGCTGAGAGTTCAGTGCCAGTGCTAACACCTGAAAAACATGTAGCCGTAGCTGCAGCATGTAAGGAGTAAGTAACTCAGAAAATGAAGCTTTCTGAAATGCCCTGATGAACAGGGAAAGGTGAACGGTCCAAGATCAGGTTTAAAGAAAAACAGGGGAAAATGCAGAAGTTTTAGACAAGGGATCTGGAAGTAAAGGAAGTCAACAACTTGAATTATCACTCTTAAAGGCACTCTCTGTCAGCAGGAGCTTATGTTTACTTTCATTCGGTGCCTTCTATATCTTTTCTATTGTATAGTATTTAATATGGTTTTAGTTTTTAATCTACTGTTTCATTATCCCTTTTTTCAAAAAGATATCTGAATTTCTTTTCCTTCTTATCAGCCATGCAAATAGTTGTGCAGTTTTACGTTTTGGTTTACTGGTTTATGAATTTTAAGGATTTAGGGCTTCTTTTTGAACTCTTTTTACCACAAGAATGTTTACATTCCTTTTCCCCAACTACTGCTTATTGAAGGATGTGGGGGAAAGTTCACTGTGCTCAATCCCCAGCTGTTTTCTTCCAGCCACTCTGATAAGGCCCAACAGAATTCCTTTAGGAACAAGAGACAGAAATTGTAGCTTTCAGTCATTTGTCCCTCCCTAATGATGACTAACATTTGTCCCAAATTCCATTGGAACACTTCATAGGTAATGATAAATCTGCATGATGCTAACTGAATACTTGGCAACCTCACTATTTTTTAAAGTTAAGAACCCAAGAGGGAGGCAAAAACAATTCCAGATCATGTTTGACTTTCAACCGAAGTACAAAAACTAAAGGTGTTAGAATCTCTAAGTTTTGTATGTATCTTTCTCGACTTATGAAGCAGTTACATCCTGATAAAATCATCTAAACTGAAAATATTGTTAAGTCAAAAATGCATTTAATACATCTAATTAACTGAACATCATAGCTTAGCCTAGTCTACCTTAAATGTGCTCAGAACACTTACAATAATTAGCCTCTAGTTGGGCAAAATCATCTAATACAAAGTCTATTTTATAATAAAGTGTTAGATATCTCATGTAATTTATTGAATGCTGAACTGAAAGTAAAAAACAGAATGGTTCTATGGGTACAGAACGGTTGTAAGTGTATAGGTTGTTTACTGTTGTGATCATGCAGCTGACTGGGAGCCACGGCTCACTGCCCCACCCAGCGT
The DNA here is from genome assembly GCF_009834535.1 of Camelus ferus. NCBI lineage: Eukaryota > Metazoa > Chordata > Mammalia > Artiodactyla > Camelidae > Camelus > Camelus ferus. The sequence continues at coordinate 65,430,389 of NC_045706.1, read as the reverse complement.
CACAAGAGAGTACCTACTGGATATCACTAGTCCAGAAAAAAATCAAAATTCAAAGTATGGCTTCTACTGAATGCAAATCATATTCACACCACTGTAAAGTCAAACTACAGTAAGTCAGGGACCACCTATATAAGGAAGAACTTTAACATCCTTTATTTATTCTAAATGGCAAAAGTGCAATTCTTTAAAAAATTCTTTATAGCTGGGATATTCTTTAATTGGAGATGGTGCAGGACTCTTTTTCTGAGGAAATGAAATAAAAAAGCTCAGATCTACATTATTTTACACAGAAATATACCAGGTAACATTACAAATTAAGACATGGATCAAAGATGGCTCCTGAATACTTGTACCATTAGGTGGTGCCAAAAAAAAAAAAAAAAAAAAAAAAAGGACTCTGGTTCTACGTGGCCACATTATTAAGAAGAGAAAGTAGAACTTCCAGGCTCTCACTGATGTGTGGGGTGCAGCCTTGATGAATGGAGATGAAATATATTAGAGTTTCTGGAGAGAATCTGGTGACTAGGAGAGAGAATGGAAGGTTTTACCACATGGAACTTGAACATAGTTTGCTAGACATGAGAGTCACGATAAGGAGAACATGAGAAAAAAATTCACAAGGTGTGGTGTGTCATTACTTACAAGCATGAGGACAACTCAAATACAGAGAATTGCAAAGGAGATTTGTGCAGCAGGCACAGTCATGGCCAAGGTCCCATATAGACAGGATAACCCTATAATTTAATATCCAAACAGGACACTTTTGAGAGTAAGAGGGCACAATTAATAAGTGCTCAGGAACAACAGGCATAAATCAGGACTAGCCTGGGTGAATCAGGATATATAATTCCTTACAGAGAGCAGAGGGCAATGAGATTAGAAGGAAGAGAGCAATGGAAAGACCAGAATCTCTTGAGAAGATACTTAAACTTGATGTGACATGTTACTGGAAATTACTACAAAAGAGGTCATGTAAAATGAAGAAAATGATATTTTTTTGGGTGTGAATGCTGATTTCAGATGAAGATAGACTAAAGACAAGGAAACTGGCAAGGAGGTTGCTAAAGGCAGCAAGCTGGAAGCTCTGCAACTGTAGAATGAAAAGATGCCAATGGTGGATTTGGAAATATCTGAGGGAAAAAAATACAGGATGGACAGTAAATTGATTGTTGGCCAGTCAAGCAAACCAATACAGTGACATGACCAGCAATGTGGGGATGGGGAAAAAGTTCAAAAAAGAAACCTGGAGAAATGTCAACACAGATAAAGATGCTTGAGAAGTACATGCAAAAAATACATGCATGTAGATAGATTATAAGGCAGAGAATGAGAAGAGTCCAGGAAAGCGTGAACAAAAGGAGAAATAAGAGAAGTATGAGGGTGGTGAAGCAAGCACAGAAACTTTGAAATCAAGAGCATCCGATGAAAAGGTGGTCAGAACAATGTCAAGACTGAAGGAAAAGAGAGTAGATTTGGCTTGAGGGACATTATGGAGAGGTTTCATTGAACAATTGAAACCAGAGATTAATTTTTGGTTAATGTGATTTTAAAAAATGAGAGCTTTTGCAGTTCTTTGAGAAATATCTGCAATCTCGTCCATGTGATATAAGGAATCGATTGGAAATATAACTGAAAAATAGGGATTTTATAGAATTTTGGAGAAAATGCATGATGGCTGCTCTTCTGTTGCAGTTATTTATTGCTGTGTTCAACATACAAATTACCTTGTTTTATCTGTTTTGATACACTCATTCTTGGTAATGTTGGGCCCTCCTTGGTGTACTGATTTATAATTTTGCACTCAATTTTGACTTCAGATTTCTATTAGTCAAGCTTCAGTTCAATCAAACCCCACCCAAGCTAAAATATTTTAAACCATTACTCCTTTATGACTATATTCATTTTTCACTGTTGATATAATTTGAGGAAGTATTGAGTAGAGAGTAGTCACTCTTAAAGAGATATAGAGCTGGCAAAAAAATGGAATACCTTGGGCAAGTTCTTCTAATGATCTAGAATCTTTTGAACTAGGTCTCTCAGTCACCTGTGAAATACAGGTGGGGGAAAATTCCTCTTTTCTTAAATTTCTTGATACTTGAAGCTGTGTAGACTTGTTTTCTAATTAATTCTAAATTTTCTTGAAAATTAGGCATAGCACCTGAAATTTCTGTGTTCATAGTGTTATCTGATGGGACACCTATTATATGCAGAATTTACTGATTGTCTTTTTGTCCTTAAATATAAATTGAATTGTATTCTGATTCATTGCCTCCTAAATGAATTGATTGTGAAGTAAAGAATTCTAATAACCCTTCTTTTTGGCTTAATTCTCATCTTTTTCTATAAATTTGTCCTGATTCAGGGCCCTACTTGCCTCGAACTTTTGTATAAATCAGAAAAACACCTTTCCTACAACCTAAATATCCACCAACCGATGACTAAAGAAAATGTAGCCTATTTATACAATAGAATACTACTCAGCCATAAAAAATAATAAAATGATGCCATTTGCAGCAGCATGGATGGACCTGGAGAATGTCATTCTAAGTGAAGTAAGTCAGAAAGAGAAAGAAAAATACCATATGATATCATTTATATGTGGAATCTAAAAATAAAAAAAGATAGAAATGAACTTATTTACAAAACAGAAACAGATCACAGACATAGAAAACAAACTTAAGGTTACCAGAGGGGAAAGGGTGTGGAAAGAGACAAATTGGGAGTTTGAGATTACATATAAAATGAACAACAAGTTTATATTGTGTAGCACAGGGAACTATATTCAATATCTTGAAGTAATATATAATGAAAAACAATACAAAAATGATTATATGTATGTGTACGTATGACCAAACATTATGCTGTACACCACAAGTTGATACAACATTGTAAATTGACTATATGTCAGTTAAAAGTAAAAAAAAAAAAAAAAAAAAACAAAAACCTCTTCCTGAACACTTTCCTTCAATCTGTTTGAACAATATCATAACAAATGTGAACATTTATAATGTCTTTGAGTTGAATGGTATCCCTAAATTTCTGTAGTACATAGCTTGTACAACCATACACAGCAGTCCTGGGAAGCTGTCCCTGGTGCCTGTCTCCCACTGCTCCAGGGCAGAGTCACCTAGATGAGGTCAGACGTGGACCTGAGGCCCAGAAGAATGAGACAATTTTTCCATAAAACCTCATAACATATGATGATAAAAACCAAAGGGAGAGACCTAACTTCCTGGCACTTAGAACTGGGATAACCTGAATCCCTCTCAGTAATCCTCCCAGAGCTGCCAACCTCCCACTCAGGAGTGATGCCCCAGCACGCCCCAGGAGGGACGACATCATTACCTCTGCTCAAGGCTGAGGCTCAGTTAGGGAAGCAGCCTTGTTCTGGTAAGGAATTTCATTTCCGGCAGTGTTTCTAAGAATGGTCTATACTTATACACACACACAGGCTGGTGATACCTACCTGCCTACCTAGACTTAAAGATTCTCAAAAGGGATAACCTGTAAGAACATTTGGTTAACTATAAAGTGCTGTGGCCAGGTAAGTTGTTATAACCTTAAAACACAATGACATTTAACAAAAGGCAAAAAAAGCAAAACTGACTTACAATTAGTGGGAGGAGAGGTTTGGGTGGGGCTCACCCTAGGGCTTGCTCTAAGAAGACTTAGTGCCAGGGCCACCCCCTCTCTGCTCCTGTTATTGCAACAGGAAGACATAATCTCCCCAAATAACCTGACTGCTGGCTACCCAAGTGAGATGCATCCCATCCAAACACGTATCCGGCTCCACGCAGCTACTCTGGAATAAGAATACTTTAAATTTATGCAACAGCTTTCATCTAAGGATTTCAAAATATATTTCAGTCAATAATTAAGTCTGATAGCATCCAGTCAGCCTCCTAAATTTTAAAGAAGTTGCAAAATTTTCAGGCTAAAGATCAGTGCTTGGATGGAAATAAAATATCAGTAAAGTTCATTCCTCTTCTCAGGTGCATTTGATCATCTCATTTTATCTTTTCTTTTTTTCCCTTTGTGAAGTCATTATATACGAACCGGATTGGGAACTAAGAACCTTGACACCATGGACAAGTATTACAAACCGGAGCCCGTGCTCTGGCTTTGCAGCCACCTGGACATGTGGCCAAGACGAACCATTTTACCTTCCTAGGTCTTAGTTTGTGCACACATAAAGGACTTGAGGCCACTGAGGTTAATGGTTAGAGCCTCCATAGGGAGGTAGATAGGAACCGATTCTGACTGAAAGGAAGATTAAATAGCAAACAGCTGCACTGAAATTCAAATGCATGTTCTCTGCAGAAGCCTTTCATCTTCTGTTCTGTATCTGGTCTTTGCCCCCAAACCTCTCAACCTGTCAATCTAATGGAAATGAACAGTTATGAGACAGTGATGGATTGGTTCAAACAAATGAAGATGTAATCAGATCGCTGTTTTGAATATCAAACCCTTCACACAGAGTTACCAGATAATCTATCAACCTGATTTGATGACTACTAACATCTCTGAGAGTCTGGTAGTACCGAGTTTTCCCTCAAGGCTTCTTCTGGCTTTGTTAGATGCTCCTAACACTTAGAATTGCTACCCACTCAAGCAAACTGTCACGAGATGCCTGAAAGCCTGCTGAATCTTCACAAATGTCCCTCAACCATGGCTTCCCTTTGAAGTTAGGAGACAATAATGCTTAATTAGATTTATTTAAGCTTCTCCCTGGGTCTTATCCCGTGTTGCTTTTGAAAGCCTCACATTGGATTTGTCCTGAAGAGGTAAAGAAATGAAGAAGGGAAAAAGGCTGAGGAAAGAAGAGCTTTATATGTATCCCTTCCTTCCAGAGACATGCTGCTGTTGCTATTAAAATATTGCTTTCACAGAATTACTTTCTATCCTAAGACTCCAAGCAGAAGCAGCCTGAAGGAATTCTTCAAATATTCAGTTCCTTTCAACTATTAGGATGCCTCTTCTTTAGAAACCATAAGAGAGAATCCATGCTATTCTGAGGGCCCTCCTCCTATAAAATTAGAATTATAATCCCAGAAAATTTTAAAGCAGTACTTGGATTTTTGTTTTAATGTTTAGCGTTGGCTATACCAGAAGATCAGTTCATGGCTGAAAGCTGACACTTAATCCCTGTGGTACCCTCCACTTCTTTATCTGAAAGTTGATGGTGTAGAACCAAATGACCTTTAAGAACTCCCTTTCCCCAAAAACCCAGGCACTTCAGAGGTCCGAGGGGGTGGTGGTTAAGAGTGCAGGCTCTGGGGTCAAACTGCTTAGTCTGAACTCTGGGCTCTGTCACTTCCTTGCTCTAATTTCTGTAATTTGTTCTTTATTCTCTCCCCAAACATGGCCCTTGTGTCCATCAAACTGCTCAGATGCAAGTGTAGTGAATCCATCCCCAAATGGGTCTTCTCCCCTCCGGTCACCAGATTCTCTCCAAAAATCTTACCAAACCCCCTCCTCATTTAGTTCAACATCCCAGGGCTGTACCACATACAAACGAACAGGCAGGGTCTGAAATACTGAAAGTCAAATACTCTGAGTTGCCCTCTGTCTGGGCCTCTGCTCCGGACCAGCAGCTAAAGAAAGGGCTGGGAGCTGGGGTGAGTGTTCGGTAGACAGAATGAGCCCAGGAAAAGGATCCATTTCCTGTCCCCCAAGTGAACCACGTCTACCCTGCCTTGTCTGGTGCATTGAGCCCTGGAGGTATTTGCCCTCTCCCGTGGGGGAACCCTATTCTGGGACGGGTCCTGGCAGGATGTAAGGAGGTGAAGATACAGTTGGTCCATACTTCGGAGGCTGCTGTCTTGGGTGCACCGTGTCCTCCTCTAAAGCTGGCTCTCAAGAGTGGGCTCCTGGCAGGGGGAGGAAGTGAGGGGGTGCGGCTGGCTTTGACTTTCTTTGCTTCTAGCTGCCTCAGGCTGCATCCCCCTCTGCCTTGGGTTCCATCTCAGACAACACTGCCCTGTTCTGCCTCCGCCCCACTTCCTGGAGAACACTGGCTTCCTCCAGTGCCTGAAATAGTGGCACACCATGTGGCCACCCTGGAAGCCTCTCTCAGATGCCCATGACACCGGCAAGGTCTAAAGGGCTGGCAGGGCCCCTAGCATCTCTCCTCTCTTCTCCAGATATCTCCTGGTTCAAGGGCCGCCAGCCTGTCTCTGCCTGGAAGGGAGTGACGGTGTCAGCTGATGGAAGAGCTCTCTGCATTGAGCAAGCCCGATTTTCTGATACTGGGAGCTACCGCTGTGTGGCATCCAATGTGGCAGGCAGCCCAGAACTGCAGTATGGCCTACGGGTCAATGGTGACCTGCCCTGTAACTAAAAGAAGCCTTGTCTGAAAAGTTGTCTTCCATCCATTTTTCCATTAGTCTATTCATCCATCTGTCATCCATCCTTTCTTTCTTCCACCCATCATCCATCCATCCATTCTTCCATCTATGCATGGAAACACCTACCTGCCCATCCATTGATCCAACCATCCATCCAATCCCCTGCCTATCCATCCAGCCACCCGTCTAACCATCCAGTTGTCCATCTACCCAACCATTCATCTATTTAACATTCATTCCTCCATCTATCCATCTTCTATCCAACCACATTTATTGAGCACAGGCAGACCCTGGAGACATTGCTTGTTCAGTTCCAGACCACCACAACGAAGCAAATAGCACAATTAAGCAAGTCACATGAATTTTTTGGTTTCCCAGTGCATACAAAAGTTATACTTACATTGTACTGTAGTCTAGTAAGTGTGCTGTAGCATTATGTCTAAAGAAACAATGTACATTCCTTAATTTAAAATATTTTATTGCTAAAAAATGCTAACCATCATCTGAGCCTTTGGTGAGTTGTAGTAGTAAGAGCAGAGACCACTGATCGCAGATCACCATGACAAATATAACAATAAAGGAAAAGTTTGAAATATTGTGAGAATTACCACCATGTGACAAGGAGATCAGAAGTAAGCAAATGCTGTTAGAAAAATGGCACCAACAATCTTGCTCAGCGCGGGGTTGCCACAAACCTTCAGTGTGTAAAAAAAACTCAACATCTGCAAAGTGCAGTGGAGTGCAGCCCAGTAAGACGAGGTGTGCCCGTACGTGTCCTGGGCAGACCCTGGGGCTGCAGCCCTGAACCAAACAGACACGGGAGCTGTCAGTCTAGTCAAGGATACAGTAACTTGACACTTACCCAAGTGCTGTTTCATGACTGCAGTGATAAGACCTAGGAAAGGTGAGTGCCTGGAACTGGGGCACTGACCTGGCCTGGGGAGTCCCGGGAGGCATCTGTGAGAGCTGGATAGCTAAACAGAGACCACCTGCCAAGCCCTGAGGCTGTAGAGAATTTGAGAAACTGAAAGGAAGCCAGGCGCCTGGAGCTAACAGAACCATGAGAGGAGGGGCCAGGTGTGCTGGTGTCCAGATGCAGCTGGAGAGATCGGGTCTGTATCCTAAGAGAAGAGGGTAGATTGACACGAGGCTGGGCCCTGAGCATCATGGCTCAGGCCCCGCAGATGCAACTGAATCTTCTGGCCATTTTCTGCCCAAGACTGGGCACCTGTTGGCTGATACCACTGAGGTGGGAAACAAAACCTGCCCAGGGATCCCTAACCCTTGTTACCCTGCACCATTCCCATGGTAATGACCTCATGCTGACCAGAGGCCCAAGATCAAGTGCTGCTTCTGCCAGTTCCTAGCTGGTCAACCTTGGGCAGGTGACTTGCCCTCTCCGAGCCTTAGTTTTCCATCTGCGGAAGCCTTATGGAGTTAGAAGGATGAAATGAGAACTGTGGAGTGGCGTGCCCTATGCTCTTGGGTGTGGCTGTGTGCTCCTGTGGTGGTGCCCAGCCAGGGGCCCTCCCTGCTTCACCCCTGCGGGGCTCAGCCTGTGCCCTGTGTCGCCCTGGCTTTGCAGTGGCTCTGTGCATCACACTGCCGCCCAGCCTGCCATGCTCCATGCTGCTCCACACCCCGGTTAGGCTGACCTGCAATGCCACCAGAGTCCCCAGCCCCATGCTGATGTGGCTGAGGGATGGAAACCCTGTGTCCATTGCAGGGACCTCCAGCCTCCAGGTCAGTAGGGCTGAGTGTTCCTGGCTCACCTCCCTGGTGCCCAAGCAGGTGCTGGGAGCAGAGGTCAGGGTCTGGGAGCGCCGAGGTGTGAGGGAAACAGTGATGGTCCAGAAGGGTTGGCTGGCTGGAGCTGCTAAACAGAGTCTAGAGTCAGATGGTCTCCAGAAACACAACGCGTGCCACAAACATGAGCCAAACATGGAATTGTAAATTTCCTGGTAGTTGTGCTAAGATGCATAAAAAGAAACAGGCGAAACCAATTTTAATCATACCTTTTAGTTAACACAATATACCCAAAAAGCATGATTTCATCACATGGATCATTAAAGAAAATTATCAACTAGACATGTCACATTCTTCTTTTTGTACAAAGTCTTTGAAATCTGTTGTGCCTCTTATACTCTGAGACAAGCCTGGTTTCAAAAGGTCCCCAGCCACAGCCCTGCTCCTGGGAACTCATTCTGAGATCCAATGCAAGTGGCCATCAGTGGCAAAGGTCCTGAGGTCTGGGTACAGCTCACAGCTCCCCTGCATTGTGGGGGACTCTGGAGGTCTGAGGTAGGCTGCCCAGTTGTGCCGGGCAGCAGGGCCAGCTTGTGAAGGTGCATGACCTCATGTGGGCTTCCTTCTGGGGCACAGGTCTTCCCTGGGGCTGGGTTCTCATGCTGGCCTGTGCCCAGGCCTCAGACTCAGGCAGCTACTCCTGCATGGCAATGAGTGCAGGGGGCGAGGATTGCCGGGACATCATCCTAAATGTCCACAGTGAGTGTCAGGCCCTGGAGGCTGCCAGGTCCAGGCCAGCAGCTTAAGAACATGGATCTAGGGCATCCCCAGCCACATCCAAAGGGGGAGGGTGCAGCTGGATATGGTATGTCTGGCCTGAGACTGTGGCTGCCTTCATGTGGGGGTCATTTGGACCCCCAGAGGCCTGTCTTAGAGTGTGAACCCCCTCATCATGGACAGGTGGGCAGGTAGGCAGGTGCATCACCCAGCTCAGCCAGAAGCTCTGTATCAGGGAGCAGGACGTAGCAGGAGGAGCACCAGGCCAAGAGTCAGGGGGCTGGACAATCTCACTGTCCTGGGTCAAATGGGGGTTACCATCTGTTTGGGGAAAGGCAGTATGGGGTGGTGGTTAGGAACACTGGCTCTCTAGTGCCGCAGACCTGAATTCAAATCCTGCCTCGCAACTTTCTAGCTCCGTGACCTTGGGCGGGTTGCTTTGTTTCTCTGAGCCTCCATTTCCTCATCCATAAAATGGGGATAAGATAGCACCCACCTCAGAGGGTGTCATGGGATTCACTAAGCTCATGGAACACCCAGTTATAGTCGCTATTATTGAAAAATTTCCTTGTCGGGGATTTTGTGGGGATCTGTGGAGGAAAACGTGAGAATTCTGGCAAATGCAGAGCCTTGGGCAGGAGGAGTGAGGTAGTATCTGGTTCTAGTTCTTTCCCTTTGCTGGAGTCAAGATAATAGATATTCTGTGCTGGGCACTCATCTGCGTCATTGTGTTTAATCTCATGTGGCCCCACAAGCTAGGCCCCATTTGACAGAAGAGGAAACTCAGGCCCAGAGAGGCTGAGTAAGGTCTCCAGGGCCTCACAGTGTGACCAAGGATAGCTCGCAGGGCTTCAACCCAGGAGCACTGACTCCGGACCCTGCCTTCTTAACTCCGACACTGTACTGGTTGATTTAGCCACAGGGAAGAAGGTGGTTCTGGCATGTGATTTTTAAAAACTTAAAAAAATATATTAATTAAAAAAAATTTAAGATATTGTAAATTCACATACAGTTGTAAGAAATGAAACAGAGAGATCCTAGGTCCCTTTTCAACAGTGGAAATATCAGGTACAACTAAAGTACACAGTCGTATTCGGGACACTGATTTCGTTATAATCCACCATCCTATTCAGGTTTGGGGGCCTCCTCTGAAGGTCATTGAGGGGACGACAAGAAGGCTGCAGCTCAGGGGGTGGCCCCCAACCTAGTGATGACAGCCCATCCCCTGGCGTTGGCTCCTGGCTGCTGGAAGGGGCAGACCTGACCCAGGTCGTGGCCCTGTCCTGCGAGCCCCACTCACGTGCCTGACACAGTCCCTCTCATGCCCCCTCCTGCAGTGCCCCCAAGCATCCTTGGAGAATAGCTGAACGTGTCTGTCATGGCCACGAGTCAGTGGCCATGGAATTCCAGAGGCACACTGTGCCCTCTCCTGTGCTGAGCTGACGGAAGGACGGCCACCCACTGGAGCCTCAGCCGGAGTCCACCGGTCTGCAGACAAGGCCTTGCTGGAGGTGTGTGACCTGTGAGGTCCTCACCTGCCCCAGAGAGCAGCTCATCCATGTCAGCTGGGGAAGGGGAGGTACCTCTCCAAGCTGTTGGGAAGAACCCTCCACTCCACCCTGCTCCTCCTTCTCCCACCCCTCTACACCTTGTGATATGACCATTCCCAACTCTGAGCACATCCGTATGGTTTCCTCTTCCCTTCATTCTTCAAAGCCACAGCCTAGCTCTATCTCCCCCAGGTCAGGATTTGACTCCTGATGACAGGGCTCCGTCTGCCTCCTCTTTGAAACAGGGCTGGGCTGTGGATGTGAAGTGGGGTGAGGCTGGCAGGGCCACCATTTGTGCCCAAGATGTGTCAGACCTCCAAGGCACTGGCTTCCAGAACCTTCCCAGTATAAGTGTCACAGCAGGTGCTGTCGTTGCCCCCAGGTCCCAAGTGGGAGGATGGGACTCAGTGAGGTCAAGTGACATGTCCAGGGGTAATCCCATCTCTATGCAGCCCCCGCTGATGGGTTGTTCTGCTCTTGGCCAGGTGGACAGAGCAGAGGTGTGGGATGCAGGCTGCTACACCTGTAAGGCACTGAACCAGGTGGGCCGCTCGGAGAAACACTACAACCTAAATGTCAGGGGTGAGGGTCTCCTGGGCTGGGCGGGGGTCCCTCCCCTGCCCCTGTCAGGCTGGCTCTCAAGCCCTGGGTAGGGGTGGAATGCTGTCTCGGATGGGTCCCAGAATACAGCCCTCCTCCACCTCACCTTATCCTGTGGGGTCCTGTTCTCATTCCAGCCAAAAGCTTCCTGCCCCCTCATCTCCTCTCTGCTTTTACTCAGTCCCTCCAGTGTTCCCCTCATGGGAGCCCTGGACCCTGACTGTGACTGAGGGGCACCCTGCCAGGCTGTCCTGAGAATGTCAGGGCATCCCCTTCCCCAAGATCTCCTGAAGGAAGGATGGTAGGATGGCTGCCCCTGCCCAGCTCCACCCTCGCTGCCCCATACAAGGAGGAAGCACCCCCTGCCCTCTCTGGAAGTCACTCCAGACACTAGCTGAGATAGAGGTGGGTGGGCTTACAGCCTTAGGGGGTGCAGGTGCTGGTAACAGAAATGAAGTTTCCTGAAGCCCCTCTTTGCTCAGTCCCTGAGTCTGCAGGCCCCCCATGCCCTTCTCAGCCAGTGAGAGCTAAATTGATCCTCATGCCTCTTCTTCCAGGAAGCCCTCCCTGACCTCCACCTCAGTCTAGGGCAGGGCCTCTTGATGCCACCCCTGTGTGTTAACTTGTCATGTTACCCACCCCAGTCCTTCAATGTTTGCTCCTCCGTGAGTCTGTGAGCCCCATGAGGCACTGTCTGGGAATTCAGCAATGGCCAAGACAGTGCCTGGTGCAAAATGGGTGCTCAATAAATATTTGGAGTTCTTTCATCTAACCAGTATTTTGAGAACCTCTCTATGTGTGGCCCAATTCTAGGTTATGGAAATACAGTAGATTGAGGCAGTCAGATAATTAACAAGAAGTTAGTACAGGCATAACCTCATCTATACTGTGCTTTGCTTTATTGAGTCTCACAGGTGTTATGTTTTGCCAAACAGAAGGTTTGTTGCAACCCTGCCTCCAGCCAGTCTGTTGGCACCATTTTTCCAGCAGTAATTGCCTACTTTGCGTTTCTGTCACATTTTGATAATTCTCGCAATATTTATAACATTTTTGATTTTATTATGTTTTATGGTAATCTGTGACTATTGAAAAAAGATTATGACTTGCTGAAGGCTCAGATGATGGTTAACATTTTTTTAGCAGTACAGCATTTTTTAATTGAGGTATGTACATTTTTTTAAAAAATTTCATTCATTCCATGACTATTAAATTGAGGTGTTGCACATATGGTGAATAAATCTTCAGAATGTGGCTTGGTGAATTTGGGGTGTTTTGGTGGGGGTAGGTAATTAGGCTTATTTATTGATTTATTTTTTAGTGGCGGTACTGGGGATTGAACCCAGGGCCTTGTGTATGCTAAGCACATATGTGACCACTGAGCTATATACTGCCCCCCATTGTTTTTAAACATAATTCTATTGAACACCTAATAGACTCCAGTATAGTGTAAACATAATTTTTATATGCACTGGGAAATCAAAAAATTCATGTGACTTGCTTTATTTCGATATTTGCTTTATTGTGGTGGCCTGGAACTGAACCTGCAGTCTCTCCGAGGTATGCCTGTAAATGACTTAATACCTGACGTGATAAGTGCTCTGGAGAAAAATAAAGCCAGGAAAGGGGAGAAGATGTGCTGGGGGCTGGGGAGGGGGTAGGATTTGCTATTTTAAGTTGAGTGGCCAGGGACATTTGAACAAGCAGACCTGAAGAAGCTGAAGGATGAACATGGGCCTATTGTAGGGAAAAGCATTCCAGGCAGAGGTGATGGCAGGTGCAAAGGCCCTGGGGCAGGAATGAGGCACGCATGTTTGAAGAACAGCAGAGAGGCCAGTGGGGCTGCAGCAGATTGACCAAGGGGCGGCAGCAGGACATGGTCACCTGAGTGATGGGGGCTGGATCAAAGGCTGTCGTGAGGATCTCAGCTTTTACCTTGAGTGAGATGCGGCTACTGTGGGGCTCTGGAAAAGGGAAGGACACAATCCGATTGGTGCTCTAGCAGATTCCTGCCAGCGTGATGAGCACAGACCATTGGGAGCCAGGGTGGAGCAGGGTGGCCAGGGAGGAGGCTCTTGCAGGGACTCCAGGCAAGAGGTACTGGTGCCTGCAGGTGGGTAGCCATGAGGTGCTGGGAGGGGTCCATAATCTGGATGAGTTTCAAAGGTGTTGCTGGCAGGATTTCCTGGATGGGGGCTGAGAAGAAGGAGTTGGGAATGACTGGAGGTTCTAGCTTGAGTGTCAGGAGAGTGCTGCTGTCATCACTGAGACAGAGAGGCTATGGGGGCAGGTTTCGGGGGCAGGTCCAGAGTTTGGGCCTTGTTAGTTTTGAGATCTGCTAGACACCCAGTGTGTTGTTGGCTGGGCAGACGTAGGTGTCCGGACCTCAGAGGAGAGGTCTGGATGAAGAATAAATCTAGCTGCAGAAAGACCTGGAGATCACCAGGAGAGAGCGTGTGGACACATGGTAGACCATAAGAGGGAGGAAGTATCATCCTGGGGCCACTGGGGCTCCTCCCCCTGCTGAGACATGTATAGATGGATGGCCAGAGCCCAGAGGGCTGCTGCTCTGTAAACAGGTGCAGGATGACAGAAGTTAGTGTTTAACCCAATGCCTTGGGGTGTACAAAATCCTTCCCTGCATTGGAGTCTCCTTGCTGCCAGGTGTGCCAGCTGCTTGGCCTCCCTCCCTTGGTCAGTGTAGCTCGACAGATGGGTCATTTATTCAGTAGCCTTCACTGAGCCCTATGATGTGCCAGGCCCTGGACAGCCTCTGACAATCCTGGGGAAAGTGAGGCAGGTCTGCCCTCCAGGACAGGCCAGGCAAGGGCAGGATTCAGATGGCCAGCTGCAGGGAGATCTGTGACTGCCTCACCATGACCTTGGCTGTTAGGGAGGGTGGGCTATGATACACTGAGGATGGAGGAAATAACCTGGAAATCTCTCAAAAGAAATCCCTTAAGAACTCAAAAATCTCCATGCTACCATATTATCCAAATTATTTCTCATGCAAACTATCTATTCATTAAGGGTCCATGAGGGGATTGAGGTGGGGACCTGAAGAAGTGAATGCTGTGCCCCACAAAGCCACTCAGAGACTCAGGCTGAAAGAGGTTTCACCATCTTGTAAACTCCATCATTTGAAAAAAATATGTGGTCTTCTCAATCCCATGGATCAGAGAAGAGAGAGGTGGGATCACGACACATGTTTTTTTCACTGCTTTATATGTCATTTCTGCTCACTCTTATTGGCTAGCACTGGTCACATGACCCTGCCTAGCTGCAAAGGGTTTGGGAAATGTAGGGGAGCCAATGGAATTCGTGTAAGCATTCATTTCTTTGCCACATTCCCTAAGGTGGCTGTTGTTCCTGGTTCAGGAAGCAATCCCAGAAAGATTAAGTACTCTTACCCAACATTATAGAACACACACTGGAGAGAAACCATATGGATGCTGTGAATGTGGGAAATCATTCTCATTTAAATCAGTCCTTACTGTACATCAGAAAACACATACAAGGGATTAGCCCTATGAATGCTGTGAATGTGGGAAAGCCTTTCTCAGAAAATCAGACCTCATTAAACATCAGAGAACTCACACAAGGGGAAAGCCTTATGAATATAACGAATGTGGGAAATCCTTCTCTGAAAAATCAACTCTCACTAAATATTTGAGAACTCATACAGCTGATAAGCCCTATAAATGTATAATGTGGAAAATGTTTCTGCTACATCTCAGGTTTCACAGAACATCATAGGAGACACACAGGAGAGAAACCTTTTGGATGTAATGAATGTGGGCAAAACTTTCATCAGAAGTCAGCCCTAATTGTTCATGAGAGAACTCACGTAAGATAGAAATCCTATGAATGTAATGAATGTGGAAAATCATTCTGTGTGAAGTCAAAACTCATGCACATCAGAGAACACATTTAAAGAGAAACTCTATAAACATAATAAATGAAGGAAATCACTCCGTGTGAAGTCCAGTGTTTATAGAACATAGAACACAAAATGGAGAGGAAAATCTATTTATATAATGATTTTGAGAACACCTTTGATCTAAAATCAGTTCTTACAATACAGAGCAGAGAACTTATATAGGGGAGAAAATCACATCTGGACATAGAAACATTTTCTACTGAAATTTGGACCATACTGTATATGAGACAACTGAGTGGAGAAAACCTATTGTTGAAGGAATACAGGGCACCTTTTGCCCAAAGCCACACCTTACTAAACATCAGAGAAATCAAATAGGGTAGAAACCTCTATAAGCATTTGCTGAGAAGACTACACACAGGCTAGAGGAAATGCACAAGCTATAGAAAATTATAGGAAAACATTTACTAAGAGGTGATATTTTATTGGATTTGTGTGAAATATTTTAAGTAGCATCTCAGTGGATATCAGATAGTAGTTACTAGAAAAATACTTTTAGGTGAATGGAAGCTTTAAGTTAAACCTAAGATTATCATACATCAGAGATGTTCAATTGCAGTGTCTAGCAATTTAGGAAACGTGGAGAGTGTTTCCATTTTAGCACTTTGCTTTGTTAAAATACAATCTGGACCATTGCCTGGTATACTGTTCCTTTCAACTTAAGGTTTTAGATGTGACCTGGAGCTGGCGGTTGTAAACAATTTGCAGGTTTATTGCTCAGGCATATGTGAAATAAGGAAAGGTTTTTGCAGTGGACCCACCAACAAGAAGACATCCCGATGTCCAGGCAGAGAGAGAGCAATCCTGGTCTTGGTGACATATATAGGACAGGAGACTGCCAGCAGGATTTTTAAAATAATTCTGGGGTAGACTAATTTTGAGTGGCTTGTCCGGAAGTGGTGGATTGAAGGGGCAAGGTAGGTTGCCTTGAATGTAACTTACTAGCTGTAGCGGAAGTGGGTGAGTATAGAACGTAGGTGGTGTCTGCCCTGCCAGTGTCTTACCAGTTTGGCCAGCTGTCATCCTGCTGTGAGTGACTTATTGCACCCAACATTATTTCTCCACATACTTAACACTTCTCACATGAGATACAATGATTTTTTAAAAGCAAAAATTCACGTACAAACATACACATTGTCAAGTACGGAGCTTTAAAAAGCACAAATAGATTCTACTACTCAATAGGCTATAGTAGCTTTCAGCAGACCAGTGCACTCACTAAGGACAACTAGAAAAGCAGTTCACAAAAAGTATATTTAAATGCAACCTGTTGTTGCAAAAGCAGAGAGGGCTGGTATGCTAAAATTCAGGAGGGGAGTGAAAGACAGAAAGTAAACAGGAAAATGTAGCTGTTTTACCTGGGAGCACTTGCCAGTTCTGGCTATAGGGAGGAGCCTGAATATTGAGCTTGGCTCAGGCAGAGGGTTATGACTTGGTGGCAGGGGAGGGGAGATGTAGGGTGCAGGGAGACCAGAAACCAGTGACCAGCAGAACTTTGGCAGTCAAGGCTGGAGTGAAAATTTTTGAAACATGGGAGGCTTCAAACCCATGGCCAGTTTCTCAGGATTTTCAGAAGACTGACACAGGGCAGGAATCTGAAAACCTAAGCTGAAAAACACGATTAGTTTTTCTTCCATTACTGAGGGAAAAATGAATAGAATTCAGGAACTGCCAGCAGGCTGGGCCCTTGGTGAGCACAGCATGCTCTCAGTGACAGCGCAGGGTCAAACCAGAGGTAGACCATACCTTACCAAAACTGCAAACAATTCCTGACTCATATTTAAAATACCTCCCAGAAAGAAAACTCACGGGAACAGATGACTTCACTCCAGTTATTCCAAATATTTAAAGAAATAGTACCAAGCTTTTATAAGCTCTTCCAGAGAAAGGATGAGGGGGGTTTTCCTGTTCATTTTATGAGGCTAGTACAACATTGATACCAAAACCTATAAGATATTTCAGGAAAGTAAATGTACATTTCACTATCTTATGAATTTAGATGCAAATCCTGAAATGAAAAAAAAAATTCCAGCTATATCAGTGGATAACATATCTTGACTAAATGATATTTATTAGAGGAATCAAAGGATGAATTCAATATTTAAAATCACTTGATTTGGCCTTCTATTCCCCTTCCTCTCAGATTCTGCCTTCTCCCTTGCAATTTGTACATTTCTCTCCTGCTTTCCTGTCCTAGAGTGGGAGTCAGAACAGCCCTGACATGGGGGATGAGAAAGGTGTTGAGGTGATGTGCCTCCTTGCATCAAAAGTGCTGAGGGCAGATGGAAGACATGATCAGCATGGCTGAGATGCTGGTAACACTGGGCAGATAAATAAATGTACTGAGGGTGGTGAGAGCCAGCTTTCTCACTGTGGTATCTGTAAACACAGAAGGGGAAAGCTAGAAAACCACCTGAAGTGTTGGATTGGAATGTAATTCAGATTTTAAGTACACAAATCGAATAGTGCTTGTGGTTGTGTTTTTGCATTTGTGTGCTGAGAGGGCATAAACACAATGACACCCCAGTAGCGTTGAGCACACCAGGTGCCAGGTGATTAATTTTAAATACTATCCTCCCACCAATAAAAGACCAGGCCCCTGAAGTGATGGCTTATTGAAAGTCAGAGATGGGGAGAAATACAAGATGATCCTGAATCATCTTAGCTATTAGACAATAAAATGTCAAAGAATTATGGAGACATGTTAAAAGGACAAAAGAACCATCTTGTGCAGCTTCCAATGGCCAAGTCTGAGACAATTTGAACATGAAAACAAATGAACAGCGTCAAAATGCAAGAGATGAAATAGGAATCCATTAATTTGTACTGACATAAATATTTGAATCCATAAACAAAGGAAAGCTTTATACAATGCCAGCTAATAAATGTAGGAGGAACAATGGCAATAGAAAAACACTATCTGGTAGCCATCATACTGGTTGTTGATTCAGTACATAGTTGATGACACAGTCTAGCGTTTGTGGGTAGAGGTTTGATGGACAGGATGTTGGCATAATCTCCAAATATTTCCCCACAAAATACTAAACCACAAAGGTGAAAATGGTGACAACAACATAATCAGATGATCAAAGTTCACTTCACCAGCGGCAGAGCACATCAGTGTGTTGTACCCCTGATGAGATGCACTGAGAAGAGCCAGCATCACTCATGCTGTATTCCTGCTAAGGACGCGTGGCCAGAGTGTGCTCACAAGGAAACATTAGATGAATTCACTTGAAAGGATCTTTCACAGAATGGAAAGTCTATGTTTAAATTGGCAAGGACATGCAAGGAAAAGACTTCCAGATTGAAGGAGGATGAAGATACTTAACAAGAAAACAAAAAGGAAGAATAGAACATTGGCCTAATTCAGAGTGTGTGGGTTCAATGGTAGTGTCTCTTTCCTGACTTGGTTCAGTAAGCAAGTGTTTTTGTTTGTGGAAAATACACACTCCAATATTTAGCAGAAATAGAGTCTCATGTCTGCAGGTTGTTTTCAAATGCTTTAGAGAAAGAGGAAAGTGTGTGAGTGAGTGTAGAGGTAGGAGTGCAAGCAAGTGTGTGAGGGACATGGAGGAAATGCAGTGCACAGTTGGGGAAAAGTGAGTTTTCTGTACACTGCCTGTGACTTAAAGTCTGAAGTCATTTCAAAGTAAATATGTAAACATTTAAGTTAATTGATGTAGCCTAACACATTAGTAGAAAAAGACAAGTGAAGCCTTGTTAGTATCTCAGTAGATGCAGAAAACATTTGAAAAAACTTCACACACCTTCATGATCAGGAAAAAAAAAAAAAAAAACTAAACTAGGAATGAAAGGAAACTTCATTAAAAACAAAACAAACAAAATAAAAATCATACTAAGATAAATACTGGACTGTTTCTTCCTGATATTAATAATGAGAGAAGAAGGCTTGTTACTGCCACTTCTATTCAACATTGGACTGAAAGCTCTAGCTTGGTCAGATCAGTAAGGCCAAAAAGATTTTTAGAAAAGGTGTAAAAACATTTAAGATTGAAATAAAACTCATTTTCAAGTGATATCATTGTATTCATCAAAAAGTCAAAAAATTCTATGGAAGAGATATTAGAAATAAGTTAATTTAGCAACCTGACTATATAAAAATCATATTTTTGTGTATAATCAACAAATAGAAAAATTAAGTGATACCAGGACAATTGTACCCTTTCTGGATTGGGTAGCATGGGCCAGACTTACCCTCCCACCTGACAAAATTGGGTAAAAGAAAACAAAAATAATTATTTTCAAGTCACTGCATTGTGATGGTTACACAGGTATATTTGTTAAATTGTATCAAGTTGTACAATTCAAATATGTGCATTTTAAATACTGTGTTACATTGCTGTTAAATTTATAACAGGCCTAAAACAGTACCAGAAATCTAAAAACTTAAAAAAAAAAGAAAAGAAAAGAAAAAGAAAGAAATCTAAAAACTGCATCACAAAATTGAGAAGTTAAAAGACAAAAAGGACTTTTGATGACTTTGAAGTCTGGTTTCTTCCCAGATTGGTTGATTCAGTGCTCCCCTAATCACCATCCAACAGCTGGTTTTGTTGTTGGAAATTAGCAAGTCTGAATGTAAATAGTATATGCAGATTCAGTGACCACCAACAGCTACGTCAATCTGAAAATGGCAAAGTCAGTCTACAGGACTTAGAGGGCTAAACAAGACTGTTACAGGCACACCTCAGAGTCACTGTGGGCTTCGTTTTGGACCACTGCAATAAAGTAAATATCACAGTAAAATGGGTCATAATTTTTTTGGTTTTCCAGTCATATAAGAAGTTATAATTACACCATAGTTTATAAAGTGTGCCATAGTTTTATGTCTAAAAAAAGTACTTGCCTTAATTAAAAAGATACTCTATTTCTAAAAAATGCTAACCATCATATGAGCATTCAGCAACTTGCAATCTTTTTGTAATGGTAACATCAGGGATCACTGATCACAAATTATCATAACAAGTGAAAAAGTAAGAAATAGTATGAAATATTGTGAGAATTACCAGAGTGTGACACAGACACATGAAGGGAGCATGCTGTTTTCTCCCAGACCCCATCCCCAACCTGAACCCCTAGACCCACAGCCCTCACACTCCCCATCAGTCTTGTCCTCAGGAAGTCCCACCCCTTTCTTTGAGGTGGTTTGGTGCAGTTTAACCATTTCTCTAATTCTGGGCCCTGTGACAACAGCTCCGTTCCTGACAGCCTACTTTATTCGCAAAATCTATGAGAGTCACACTTAATAGGCAAAGTTCCCAGGAACAAAAAGGTAACAGGAAAGATGGAGCTGAACTCCTATTGGTGAGGACATCCCTGAGGGAGAGGGAGGCCTTGAGGCTGGGTGAGGAGGCCACAGAAGTGGGGGTGGGTCAGGGAGGCTCAAGACTCTTCTTTGCCACTGCTTGGAGCTCATCTCATTGAGGTTTTCCAGCTAAAATCTGCAGGCACAAGATTCCCCGTCTGGCCGGACAAGGGCAGATCACCCAGGCCCGCCTACATCCAGGAACTCTGCTCTGGGCACCAGGCTCATATCAGTGGGGTGGGGGATCCCTAGCTACACAGGGCCTGCCTGGTTGTGGCTTGCCTGTGGGTCAGGGCAATTATGGACACGGGTAAGGGGCTGCTGTCCATACAGTTTATTAAGATGCACACAAAGCCTGCCCTGGTCCCACTGTGGAATGTGGATGGCGGGGCTACCGGCCCATCTTGAGCAACACTACCTGCGGTCAGCCCCTCACCTCCCTTCCCAACCTGTGTGTGGCCCCAAACTCATGGCCTGGACAGGGCTGTGGGGAAAAAACACTGCTCTGGAGAATACTTGGGTGTTAAAAGTACCAGAAGCCCCTCCCAATCCCCACCCTGGGCACATGGCAAGGACTGTGCCACCTTCTGTAGCACAGTGATCACAGGCCTGGCTGGGAGTCCTGGGGGATCTAGCCACCTGCTCCTTCCCTGCCAATGCTCAGGCTGGTGAGAAGTCCTGCAGTGATGTTAAAGCAGGCAGATAGCTGGATAAGAGCAGAGAAAGACACAGAAATAATGGCAGATTTGGACAGAAAGGAGGGCCACAGGCCAGATGCAGGAAACCATACATCATATAAGCACCAGGGGTCCCTGGGCAGAGAAAGAAAAGCAGGAACCTCTGGGCTGATAAGTGGTCACAACTTTGGGGGTGATAAGCAACAAAGAAAGGTGGGAAAAGGCAGGAATTTCCAGTGTCCGAATGTAACCTTTTGCACATTATGCCCTCATTTCAATAAAACTAGACTTGCAGATTAGAAGAACTCACCACTGGCCAACACCATGACACTTCCCATCCAGACTAAATAAGGACAAAAATCCCTCCTCCATTTGGGGAGGTGGAGTTGGGATTGAAAAATCAAGGAATATAACCCCAGATCCTTCCCTCCCTAAATAATACACAAACCATTTATTTTTACACCCTATGTAACCAACTTGCCAAAGAAACTCAGGGCAGCCCCTCACCTGAGGCTGCCTGCTCTTCCCCTGGGAGTGTACTATCCATCCTTTAAAAAATTCTCACTTGACTTTTTTAACCACAGTGTCTTGCCTCTGAATTCTTTCTGGGACAGGACAAGAAACTGGAACACCAGTTACATCCATCAGCAACAGAATCTTGCAATATTTTTCCTTTCCAAAGTCTGGCATACTTTGCTTAGTGCACTTCTTCAAGATTCACCCATGTTGTAGGAGGTATCAGAACTTAATTCCTATGTTTCCTTTTTGCATTCCCATTATGTTAATTTTTTTCTTTTTTTTTTTTTAACACCTTTATTGTGGTAGATTCCTGAACAGTAAATGACGCTTACTTCAGATGTACAATTTGATGAATTTTGATAGTTGTATACACCAATGACACCATCACCACAATCAAGAAAGCTAACATTTCCATCACTCCCCAAGAGGAGGAAATTTAAATACCCAGCTTATACCTTCCCACCCACATTACCCGCTGCTAAACCTAAGTTTAGAACTGAATTCCTTTTCAAGGTAGAATAATATTCCACTATATGAGTTCACCACACATGATTCCACCATTCATTGGCAGATGGACACATGCTGTTTGCCCCCTTTAGGCTGTTGAGAATAATGCTACTGTGAACATGGACCCTGGTTACAATTCTTTTGGAAACTTAGCTGTACAAGTGGAATTGCTGGATCAGTTGGTAATTCTGTGTTTAATTTTGGAAGCCCTGCCCCTCCTCACTGCAGCTGAGGCTGTCAGAGGTTACAGGCTGGCATCCAGAAGTAGCACATCAGGCCTTTCCCTCTCCAGTCCCCCTTCCAAGGATTGTGGTGTGTGAGCTTCCCCTGTGCCTAAGGGGCCCATTGGAAGGGAAGACAAGGGAAGAGGAATATGAAGACACCTTGAGTAACTGAGGGTTTTTGTTAAAATTGATGTCAAACTCTAAACTGGGCAGAGAACATTTAAACAGTTCTGAAAAATACCTACTAAATTGGACCAAGTATCCTGAGCTAGGAGAACATTATAATAGGGCCTTGAGAGCAAAGTTCAATGCCATTAAACACAATTAATTTTTTTTTTCATTTGTGGGAAATCAAGTGGGTTTTTCCTTTTGACATTGTAGTCGAAATGCACACATTTTAAACTCAGTCACAGAAACCACTAAGATCCTTGTAGCTTGTGATTCATGCCATTTCTCACAAGGAACTGGAGGAGGCCCTGTGATGGAGAGAACTGAGGGGGCCTGTTCTAACTCCTGTCATGGCCCCAGAGGGCCCTTCAGAGGAGGTGACACTTGGGTGGAACTTTGTCGAAGTCAACCCAGAGGTGAGCTAGTGTAAGAGGTTCCCAGGCAGATAGAAGTGCGCACAAAGAGGCCTGGAGGTGAAAAATAGCTTGATGTGTTTGAAGAGCAGAAGCTATTTCATAGTAAATAGAGCATGATGATTAAGGAGGTTGCATGACCTTTCAGTTTTGATCATAGGCCCCCACTCCTTTCAATTCTTTACCCATTGCTCATAGGTTTGAAAATAAAGTTTAATTTCTGCACTCTTGAGACAAGTTCCATCCTGGTCCTGACTTCCCTGGCCTCCCCCTCTGTCATGACAGTGCACACCCTTCCCATCAGCCGTGCTCACCCCCATGCAGCCCCTGGACATTGATGGTTCTTTTCTCCCCTCTGCCTTCCCTTCTGCCTGGGACACTGGCCTCCGTCTTCTCTACCTGCCTAATTCCCTTCCTGTGTTTGAAAACCCAGGTCCTGCCACCTCCTCCAGGAAACCTCCCAGGTTGAGGGGGTCACCCCCTCGGCACTTCTGCCATTCTCTCTGCAATGGTTGGTTCTTTGTCTTTCTGTCTGAGTGACTGCACACTCTTTCAAGGCAGTAAGCAAGGCTCATTACTCATGTTTGTGTCCCTGTGTTGACCTGGTCAGAGTTAATATCTCCGCTGATGTCTCCCAAACACCTTCTGCACCCCAGGTCCTCCCTCTCGAGCTTTACGCCCACACATCTGCCTTCCTAGTAGATATGTTCATGCAGTTGGCCTCCAGCAGTGGACCTGGGGCCCCAGGTTCACAGCACAACCACCTGGAGCTACCATGCTGCCTGAGGGTGACAATTGCTGTGTCTCTTCTCAACTCGGTCTGAAGTCAGATGAGTGGCTAGAAGTCAACTGTGGTGGGATGGTTCCCACCACTGAGTTGGCAGACACTAAAATCAGGGCTCCTACCCTCTCCCCAGGAATGAGTTGTTAAACACTGACCAGCACACCCTTCCTGGGAGGGCTGGAGGGTTTGTTAACACCCAGATTGCTCGCCCTACACACCCAGAGAGTTCCTGATCTAAGAGGTCTGGGGTAGGGCCTGAGAAATTGCATTTCTAAAAGTTAACAGTGACACGAGGCAGCTGGACTCAGAGTCAGAGCCCTACAGACAAGTTAGCATCACGTCCAAAAGGAAAGCCATCATCTTTCCCTCAACCTGCTCTTTCTGTGTGTTGTGTGTGGGGAATGGCAGCACCATCCACCCAGTTTCCTCTGCCAGAAATCTGGGGATTGTCTCCCTTTTGTCTCCCTCCACTTCTGGGCTAACTGATCACCAGATCCTTAGTGTCACCTCTCCTCAATCTTCCCCCTCTGATTCTTCCCCTTCTCCCCCACCTCAGGGCCTGGGCCCAGCCTCATTCACACTCCCTCCCTCCTGTCTGTTCCTGTGACAGCCTCCCAAGGAGGCACCAGCTTCCCTCCTCACCTGTTCTGGTCCATTCTCCATGTCACTTGGTACCGTGGTCCTGACGAGCTAAGCCATCAATCCCATCATATGATTCCCCATTCATTCCCTTCAGAAGAACTTCTGCCTGGAGGCCTCCCATCATCATTCTTCAGCCCCCACCACCATCAGGGCTGGGCAGCTGTGTGTCCTCTGGGATCCCTGCACCCTCTCCATCCCCATGGCTTATTGAAGTGTATCAGGTTTACAGTGTTGTGTTAGTTCCTGCTGTATAGCACAGTGATTCAGTTATACATGTATATATATTGTTCTTCATATTCTTGTCATTATAGGTTATTAATAGTTACTGGATATAGTTTCCTGTACTATAAAGTGGTCCTTGTTGTTTATCTGTTTTCTGTATAGTCATGTGAACCTGCTAATCCCACACTCCTACTTTAACCCTCCTCACCAACACTTTCATCCTGGTAACCATAGTTTGTTTTCTATGTGTGTGAGACTGTTTCTGTTTTATAAATAAGTCAATGTGTATCATTTTTTTAGATTCCACATACCAGTGAAGTATTTGTCTTTCTCTGCCTGACTTACTTCACTGAATATGATAAACACCATGTCCAACCATGTTCCTGGAAATGACATTACTTCATTCTTTTTTATGGCTGAGTAGTATTTCATTGTGTGCATATATGATGTCTTCCTTATTCACTCATCTGTCAGTGAACATTTAGGTTCCTTCTCTGTCTTGGCTGTCATACATAGTGCTACTGTGAACATTTGGGTGTATGTCTAGGAAACCTAGAGACAGTCATACTAATGGAAGTCAGTCAGACAGACAAGAATACATACTACATGATATAAATGATACAAGGCATCTAAACAAACTGCAAATCTGAGACCACTTTATAATGAAGTCACTGGGAGAAACTGCTCCTCAGGGGGTTACAAGCAAGCTGAGCTACTCCAGCTGAGTAAAGAGCCTCTTGTTCCTGGTGACCTCACCTCTGGTTCTACCAGGACTGGGCCTGGATAAAACCTGACAGCCAGCCTCAGGCTTGGGGAGAGGTATTTAAAGACAGGAACATAATGGAACTAGCAAATGAGATTTTCAAGTCTGTCTGGTGATGACAGCCACCATAAGCCCGTGTGTCCCCAGGTCACTGCATGTCCAACCGAAGTTAAGATGGCAGACAGTTTGACCAGAGAAGTGGACAGTTTCCCTGCCCACAGCACCATGGCAATAAGTGTGCACAGTGGAACCAGACTGCCTTTGCACCCAGGTTCAGCCCTGCTACCTGCATGGCCTTCAGTTGTGAGCTCTGAAATCCAAGCCAGGGCCTAAGACCACTCATTTAGTTTGCTTTGGAAATTAGAAACCCTGAGACTTCAGGGTGCTCTTGCAAATCCCTCCCATTCGGGAGCAGTGTTCTGCTGGTCACACAAAGTATGAGTACTGGCTTAGAAACACACACACACACACACACACACACACACACACACACACACACACACAAAGACAAACACAGACAGAAATGCACCACTATACATTACATAAGGATTATAAGGTAGGATCAGAAGAGGAACAGAAATGGAGGAGGAAGTCAGAGGAAGATAACTTGGGTCGCAGGCAACACCTCCAGGTGACATCACTCTCCAATTTTTTAGGCCTTATTCCACTTGCACCTCAGGACGTCCCTAGAAGTACTTGCTAGAATCATTCCCACTGTGCAGCTGGGGAGACACACGGGCCTGGACACACACCAGGACTTCCCCAGGATGGAGAACAGGTAAGTATGAGGGGTGGAGTCTGGAAGCCAGGGCGTCTCCTCAAAGCTGCATGCAGACCCTCCCCGGCAGCTCTAGAGACGGCGGGGCTGCTATAACTGTGCAAGATGCGGGTTCACGTGGAGAAGGGCGTGAGCAGGCAAGCGGCCCAGAGGGCAGTGTGTGGAGGTGTTGTCTGAGGAGGGGGTTCCAGGAAGTGGACCCCAGGAAGTGACATCACATCCTTCACAGACCCCAACCGAAATGGAACCTGGTTACCAGGCACCCACATTCTAGTGACGGCTCCAGAGCCAGCGCACTTGGCTGGAGACAGTTGAAGACACAGGATGTTCTCCTCTTGTTTCCCGGTCTCCCGGGGCTTCTCCGACAGGAAACCTTGGACTGTGAGGTTCTTCGGTGGCTGTAGGCGTCTGGGGAACCCTCCACCCAGACGCCTGTGGCCTATTTTGCACAGGTCACCTAAGGTAACGCAGGGTGGCCTGGAGAAGGCCAGTGTGGGACCGGCCTCCATTGGGGGCCCTCCCTGGGCAGGCCCGCTTTCCCTCATCTCCATGTCGCTGAAGGGGGACTTGAGAGGAGGTGTCCCCTCTGGGCAGGAATGGCTTGTTGAACACTTGGTAACCTGGTGGTCCTGTCATGGCCGCACCCAAGGACAGGGCTGAGAAGGGGGAAAGAGGACTCCTGAGGGGCATCTTCTCTGTGTCAATGGGAATACAAGGCTCCCACTTTGTCAGCTTTTCTGCCCCTGAAGGAGGTCTGTGCAGACAGTGGTGGATGTGTGTCAGGACTGGAGATTTCTTATGGGTCGGACAACCAGACAGGGTTCTGAGGCTGCTGCCTGGCCTCTGGGCACTGTATTTACAGGACTCAACACACGGGACGGGACAGGACCTGGTCCATGGAGAACCCCGCTCCACATCCCTGCAGGAGGCGGAGGTGCCCCACGACAGCAGCAGAGCCCAGGATGCGCTGAGGGTGAGTGCGAGCAAGGAGACTCCACACCCAGGAAGCCCCGAGCCCCACTGCTGCCCCGCTTCTCCCCTGGGCTGCCTCTTAAGAGAGCTGCTGGCAAAGGGATCTGATGCCCCGTCTCCCCCATCTGCTGTCAAAACCCAGGCCCTTCCTTGGCCAGACGCAAAGTCAGTGCCCACATATGAGTCCAAATCTCAGAAAGAGACTTGGACAGAACTTCAGTATATGTACAGTCAAGGGTGTTTCTGCATTTTTCTACACGTTGTCCTGTTTCTTCTGCATCCCCACGTGTCCACATTAAACTGAAGATCCCGAGCCCACCCACCCCAGGTTCAGCCGCTGTGTTCTCATCCCTAGAATGGGATGTGTGACAGCAGTCACGGGGATGAAGTGGTGCATGCAGGGAGGGGCCGGCACTGCGGTGCTGACACAGGGATCTGAGGCACTGATGCATTTCATCATCGCCCTTCGCCCCTTGTACTGGTGATGCGGAGAACCTTGGATCTGCTCAGGGCTCCCCTGTTCCACCTCAGGCACAAGAGCTTGAGGCTTGAGGATTCGGTCTAATCTCCAGCCCCAAGTGCCTGGGGGTCCCCGGTGCTGCCTCTGATTCACATCTCTCCTCTTCCCACCCCAGGGGGGAGCTGGACCATCAGGGAGCAGGGATGAAGCCTACAGGGCTTGAAGCCTCCAGCGACACAGGCTGGAGAAGCTGGTGGCAAAGCTGGTGCCTGCCGTCCTGAGTGGCCACCCCTCCTATGTGAACACATTTCTGGGCAATTATCGAAATTTTGCCACCGCCCACCAGGTGCTGGACCATCTGTTCCGAAGATGAGCACTCTGTCTTCATGGGACATTGGGGACCTGGCCACCTACCAGCAGTGCCATGAGGCATTGTTCCTCTACCTCCCTAAGCCTCAGTTTCCCCCCTGCACACTGGGGTCAAGAGAGGATCAGGCCCTAGGAGGGTAGGATCAGAGAGAGACCTTCACGGAAGGTGCTCTCTGGGGACCTGTCTCACGACAAGAGCAGCTGGTGGGACTGTGGTTGTGCGAATTTGTCATTGTCCTCCTGCCCAAGAGCTAGCGTCTGCCTCCTGTGTCACTGGGACTTTGGCCTTGGGTGGAACTGTTTTCCCATTTCAAAGGGGATCTGTGACGCCATTAGCTGTCCCTGTCCTGGGAGAGTGAGAGCAGGGATCCCTGGGAGGGACAAGTGGGGTCCCAGGCCCACTCAGATGTGCGCTGTGGGGCCGGGTGGGCTCACTCACTCATTCCTCCAATGGATAGGAAGGGCCCCCAGGGCGAGGGGCTTTTCTAGGAACAACCATCATTTAATGCATCGAGCAGACATCAGCCCTGCCCTCCAGGGCTTCCATTCTCTGGGGTGTCACACTGTCACACTAGACAGCACATCCAGCTAGTGTGCTCGGGACAGTCTATGTGACGCCTTCCTGCTCTCCTCTAGATATGGATGCATCCTCCCTGTTAGGGAAGAGGACGGGGGACCCCTGCACCAGCTGAAACAGTGAGTCTTTTGGATTGAAGCGGGAAGGACTCCTTCCCCAAATAGTGTGTGAAGCTCTGGGCTCTCTGGTTGGTCCAAGGTGGGCGGAATCCAGGATCCCACATATCCAGTGAGTCTGGTTTGAGGGCAAAAGTCCTAGGGCTTCCCCTGGCAAAGAGGAGACGAGACCCAGAGAGCTGTGGATGGGACTGTGGTGCTGTGAGGGGCAGCTGGGAGGTCAGAAGACAGAGTCAACCCCGAAGAAAACCCACAACCATCCCCTCCACATCCCATCCCTGCCCACACTCCCTATGGAAGACACAGAACGCAAGGGGTGGAGAGCATCCTGCCCACCATCTAGTGGAGCCTCAATGGTGGGGACTCAGCTGGTGCTCAGGGGACCCAGTGAGCCTCAGGGGACAGCTGAGCCCATCCTGATGATGCTGAGTGGCAGGGGCAGAAGGAGACCCAGGCAGGGTCCCTGGAGGATTTTGCAGCCAGCAGGTGCAGGAGCTAAAGTCTGTGGAGTGAGTAGGCCCATGGGCAGCCTGGATGGCTGACACAGCCTGTCTGTTCCCTCCTGGCTCAGGCACTGATAGAGCAGCTCCCGTGTCCCTTAGAGGGCAGTGCCCAGAACGCACAGCCTGCCTGTACTCACAGACGTGCCATCCAGTGGGGAGGGGCAGGGAGAGGGACATAGCAGTGTGACAGTTGTGCCTGAAGCGGTGGACAGGTGGTCACGCCATTGAGCCAGGGCTGTCCCTTCAGAAGGCTGGTAGCAGCCCCTCCTCTGTGTCCAAGCCCGCCTCTGCCCACACTACCAGCTGAGATGGGACATGGAGCAGAGCCGGCCTCCGGATGGGCAGCAGCCAAAGGCAAAAAGGCCCAGGACCCCGCAGGGCTACCCTGGGAGCCCAGCATGGTAGGAAAGGCCAAGCCTCTGACCCTGGTGTCCCCCTGACTACCCCCAGGGCCATGTCCCTCCATCCTGGGCACCTGGCTGTTCCAGTACCCAGACGATTTCCACCAGCCTCCAGAATTCCCATAGCCTTAAGACCATTGTCGCTTACGTAGAGCTTCAGCATGCCTGGCTCCGACCTGGAGCAGCAGGCCCACCTCCTCCTGGCACAGCTGGAGCAACTGGAGCTCCCAGAGGCAGACAGTGATGGTGAGCAGGATGCAGGGTAGGGAATCTGGTGGGTGGGGTGGGGAAGGCACTAGACCCCACAGAGCAGAGTCTGGGAAGACTCCCTGGGGGTGGAATCGTGGACTGAGAGTTGACTGAGTAGCAGTGAGGGCTCCCCTGGTTTTGGGAGACACGTGGGAAAGCAGTCCTATTGATGAGAGTTTCCCTTCTTGGAGCTACAGCACCAGCTCCAGAACCCGCTGGGGAAGCCCCTCTGGATGGAGAGCCAGCTCCAGCTCTCCTGCTTGCGACAGCACCAGAGCCAGAGCAGAGGGACGCGCTGTAAGTATCAGTCAGTCTCTGCTGCCTCCCATCGCTTTCAGACCCGGGACGCCCACTTTTCTTGAGGTGTCTGTGATTTACAATTCCGGATTAATCTCAGAGGTAACAACATATTCCTTGCGGCCTGTGTTTGTGTTTTATTGTTAATAGAAACATCAAAGTGCCCTACATGTCTTTGTTTGGATACACTCACTTCTCTGTACCAGGCACACCGGGTGGGGATGTGGACAAGTGAGCCCAGCATGTTCCCAATCTCCTCCTGCAGGTCCTGTGAGGCAGCGGCCTCCTCTCCCTTTGTCTGCGTGGACCCCGGGCCCAGCTCAGTGGCCTCACACACATCATAAACTGCCTGAGACCCGCC